>NW_024404471.1:0-20000 GCF_905171775.1 Rana temporaria
CACCAACAATTGGGTGGGCATGCCAACTATTCTTCTGCCCCCACCCTTCCCTTCCCAATAAATCTGGAGGCGGAGTCTTGTAAACATCTTCCGGGTCAGGGACTCATCAATAGTGAAGGCAGAGGATGAACATGTCAGGAAATCCATCAGTCTGTTGTGATTGGCTAGAAGGAATAATGGGCGAATTGTAAAAAGGAATCCACAGATGTGGAGACCTGGAATAGACAACGGTGATTGGGCGCTGAGTATCCCGCACACTGTACCTGTTCTCTGATTGGATGAGAGTGACTTGGTCTTTTAATGCATCCAGAGCCAATTGGTTCTTCTCCTCCTGGGCCTTCAGCTCCAGCAGGATTTGCTCGATATGGCCGGTGGAATTCCCGGAGCTGGCCACCTCGGAGAGGCGCTGGCGGATCTCTGTGTGGGGAGAACACAAATTCCTCAAACCTAATAAAGAATATTTTCTCATTGTGAAGCGGATTGTGTTATCGCCCCCCCCCCCCCTGACATGTTTTACCCCTTCAGGGCCAGACAACGCTCAACCCAAATTACAGGTTTATCTTTTTTTTTACACAAATAGCAGTGATATGGCTCTGCGTTACTTTACCTGACAAGTGCGCCGTCATACAACAGGGGGGGATATGATCTCCATGTATAAATACATAAGGGGGGATATGATCTCCATGTATAAATACATAAGGGGGGGATATGATCTCCATGTATAAATACATAAGGGGGGATATGATCTCCATGTATAAATACATAAGGGGGGTATGATCTCCATGTATAAATACATAAGGGGGATATGATCTCCATGTATAAATACATAAGGGGGGATGTGATCTCCATGTATAAATACATAAGGGGGGGATATGATCTCCATGTATAAATACATAAGGGGGGGATATGATCTCCATGTATAAATACATAAGGGGGGATATGATCTCCATGTATAAATACATAAGGGGGGTATGATCTCCATGTATAAATACATAAGGGGGGATATGATCTCCATGTATAAATACATAAGGGGGGATATGATCTCCATGTATAAATACATAAGGGGGGATATGATCTCCATGTATAAATACATAAGGGGGGGATATGATCTCCATGTATAAATACATAAGGGGGGGATATGATCTCCATGTATAAATACATAAGGGGGGATATGATCTCCATGTATAAATACATAAGGGGGGGATATGATCTCCATGTATAAATACATAAGGGGGGGGGGATATGATCTCCATGTATAAATACATAAGGGGGGTATGATCTCCATGTATAAATACATAAGGGGGGATATGATCTCCATGTATAAATACATAAGGGGGGATATGATCTCCATGTATAAATACATAAGGGGGGATATGATCTCCATGTATAAATACATAAGGGGGGATATGATCTCCATGTATAAATACATAAGGGGGGATATGATCTCCATGTATAAATACATAAGGGGGGGATATGATCTCCATGTATAAATACATAAGGGGGGGATATGATCTCCATGTATAAATACATAAGGGGGGGGGATATGATCTCCATGTATAAATACATAAGGGGGGATATGATCTCCATGTATAAATACATAAGGGGGGATATGATCTCCATGTATAAATACATAAGGGGGGGATATGATCTCCATGTATAAATATATAAGGGGGGATATGATCTCCATGTATAAATACATAAGGGGGATATGATCTCCATGTATAAATACATAAGGGGGGGATATGATCTCCATGTATAAATACATAAGGGGGGATATAATCACCATGTATAAATACATAAGGGGGGATATGATCTCCATGTATAAATACATAAGGGGGGATATGATCTCCATGTATAAATACATAAGGGGGGGATATGATCTCCATGTATAAATACATAAGGGGGGATATGATCTCCATGTATAAATACATAAGGGGGGGATATGATCTCCATGTATAAATACATAAGGGGGGATATGATCTCCATGTATAAATACATAAGGGGGGATATGATCTCCATGTATAAATACATAAGGGGGGGATATGATCTCCATGTATAAATACATAAGGGGGGATATGATCTCCATGTATAAATACATAAGGGGGGATATGATCTCCATGTATAAATACATAAGGGGGGGATATGATCTCCATGTATAAATACATAAGGGGGGGGGGATATGATCTCCATGTATAAATACATAAGGGGGGTATGATCTCCATGTATAAATACATAAGGGGGGATATGATCTCCATGTATAAATACATAAGGGGGGATATGATCTCCATGTATAAATACATAAGGGGGGATATGATCTCCATGTATAAATACATAAGGGGGGATATGATCTCCATGTATAAATACATAAGGGGGGATATGATCTCCATGTATAAATACATAAGGGGGGATATGATCTCCATGTATAAATACATAAGGGGGGGATATGATCTCCATGTATAAATACATAAGGGGGGGGGGATATGATCTCCATGTATAAATACATAAGGGGGGATATGATCTCCATGTATAAATACATAAGGGGGGATATGATCTCCATGTATAAATACATAAGGGGGGATATGATCTCCATGTATAAATATATAAGGGGGGATATGATCTCCATGTATAAATACATAAGGGGGATATGATCTCCATGTATAAATACATAAGGGGGGGATATGATCTCCATGTATAAATACATAAGGGGGGATATAATCACCATGTATAAATACATAAGGGGGGATATGATCTCCATGTATAAATACATAAGGGGGGATATGATCTCCATGTATAAATACATAAGGGGGGATATGATCTCCATGTATAAATACATAAGGGGGGGATATGATCTCCATGTATAAATACATAAGGGGGGATATGATCTCCATGTATAAATACATAAGGGGGGGATATGATCTCCATGTATAAATACATAAGGGGGGATATGATCTCCATGTATAAATACATAAGGGGGGGATATGATCTCCATGTATAAATACATAAGGGGGGATATGATCTCCATGTATAAATACATAAGGGGGGATATGATCTCCATGTATAAATACATAAGGGGGGGATATGATCTCCATGTATAAATACATAAGGGGTCCATATAGTGGACTTGGTGTTGAGTTATTCACTTTGCGGTCATCACTGAGGACAAGGGGGCGCTCTACATCTAGAGGAAAAGAGATTTCACCTCCAAATACGGAAAGGTTTCTTCACAGTAAGAGGAGTGAAAATGTGGAACGGACTCCCTCCAGAGGTGGATCTGATCAGGAGATTTCTATAAGAAAGGTCGGGATACTTTCCTAAATGTAGAGAATATAACTGGGTGACATTTATAGGGAAAGGGGATCCGAGAGGCAATCGGATTTTCCCCGGGGGATCAGGAAGGAATTTTCCCCTGCTGGAACATATTGGATCTCATTCTTTGCCTTCCTCTGGATCAGCTGCGGGTATATGGGATTGTATTATTATTATTGTTTGGTTGGACACAATGGACTTTTTTCATCCTGACTAACTATGCAACAGTTGGGGCGCCGGGCGAGCATGCGTGTGCCGCCTTTCCCGAAAATGCAAATCCCGTATATTTACTTGATCCCGCGCATCCGAGCCGCACAATAGCAGTAAGGCTACAGGAGGTGTGAAATCTGCTAAATCCATAACGATGAACAATAGCTCGACCTTTTAAAATATTTGACCCGTGGCATGTAGGACACCACAGCGCCATGTAGGAAAACTAACACTGCACATCACCCTGAACACACCATCCCCACTGTGAAACATGGTGGTGGCAGCATCATGTGGTGGGGATGCTTTTCTTCAGCAGGGACAGGGAAGCTGGTCAGATGGGAAGATGGATGGAGACAAATACAGGACAATCTTAGAAGAAAACCTGCAAAAGACTTGAGACCGGCGGGGGGGGGGGGGGGGTTCACTTTCCAGCAGGACAACGACCCTAAAGTACAGCCAGAGCTACAATGGAATGGAAGA
Organism: Rana temporaria; assembly: GCF_905171775.1. Taxonomy (NCBI): domain Eukaryota; kingdom Metazoa; phylum Chordata; class Amphibia; order Anura; family Ranidae; genus Rana; species Rana temporaria. The sequence continues at coordinate 3,997 of NW_024404471.1, forward strand.
GATCAAAGCCTATTCATGTGTTAGAATGGCCCAGTCACAGTCCAGACCTAAATCCCATTGAGAATCTGTGGCAAGACATGAAAATTGCTGATCACAGACGCTCTCCATCCAATCTGACAGAGACAGAGATATTTTACAGAGAAGAAGAATGGAGGAGAAATGTCCCTCTCTAGATGTGCAAAGCTGGTAGAGACCCCCCAAAAAGACTTGTAGAGAAAGGGGGTTCTACAAAGTATTGACTCCGGGGGACGCCATACAAATGCCCCTCCCCCCACACTTTTCATATTTTTATTTGTATCGTTTTCCTTCCACTTCACAATTAAAATCCCAATAAAATACATTTATATTTTTGGTTGTAACAAAATGTGTGAATTTTCCAGGGGGGTGTGACACTCGGTATGTTTGGATGAAAAGAAGATGAAAGTTTCTTCTCACCTTCTCTCTGTATATAGAGGGGTATAAATACTTTTTCCTGTCTCTGTATATAGAGGGGTATAAATACTTTTTCCTGTCTCTGTATATAGAGGGGTATGAATACTTTTTCCAGGCCCTGTGTATAGAGGGGTGTGAATACTTTTTCCAGGCCCTGTATATAGAGGGGTATGAATACTTTTTCCTGTCTCTGTGTATAGAGGGGTATGAATACTTTTTCCTGTCTCTGTGTATAGAGGGGAATGAATACTTTTTCCTGTATATAGAGGGGTATGAATACTTTTTCCTGTCTCTGTATATAGAGGGGTATGAATACTTTTTCCTGTCTCTGTGTATAGAGGGGTATGAATACTTTTTCCTGTCTCTGTGTATAGAGGGGTATGAATACTTTTTCCAGGCCCTGTATATAGAGGGGTATGAATACTTTTTCTTCTCACCTTCTCTCTGCATTTCCAGTGATCGGTTCCTCGCCTGGATATCAGCCAGCTGACGATCGTGAGCTTCGGTCATCTCCAGCATGCGGTCCCGGTACTCCCTGTCCCAATACAGACCACCGGGGTCCCCCTAAAGGACAATCACACATTGGATGGAATAGGGTTAGAACCCCCGGCAGATTTTCACCATCTGTGTCCCAAGGCAAAACAGGAAGTGAGAGGAAATTAGGGGAATCCTATGAACCCCCCCCCCCCCAGGTCACCAGAACTAGTGTCCCCATTGGAAGTAGGGATGAGCTGAACACGCCCCCCAGCCCCCCCCCTCCCTGTTCAGTTCGCACCAAAACCTGCGGACAGACCGAAAGTTTGTGTGAACTTTAGAACCCCATAAAAGTCTCTGGACTCCAACGTCTGAAATCTAAAGTGCAAATTTTAAAGGCTAATATACAAGTTATTGTCCTAAAAAGTGTTTGGGGACCCGGGTCCTGCCCCAGGGGAGTGTTTGGGGACCCGGGTCCTGCCCCCAGGGGGTGTGTTTGGGGACCCGGGTCCTGCCCCCAGGGGGAGTGTTTGGGGACCCGGGTCCTGCCCCAGGGGGAGTGTTTGGGGACCCGGGTCCTGCCCCAAGGGGAGTGTTTGGGGACCCGGGTCCTGCCCCCAGGGGGCATGTTTGGGGACCCGTGTCCTGCCCCCAGGGGGAGTGTTTGGGGACCTGGGTCCTGCCCCCAGGGGGAGTGTTTGGGGCCCCGGGTCCTGCCCCCAGGGGGAGTGTTTGGGGACCCGGGTCCTGCCCCCAGGGGAGTGTTTGGGGACCCGGGTCCTGCCCCCAGGAGAGTGTTTGGGGACCCGGGTCCTGCCCCCAGGGGGCATGTTTGGGGACCCGGGTCCTGCCCCCAGGGGGCGTGTTTGGGGACCTGGGTCCTGCCCCCAGGGGGAGTGTTTGGGGACCCGGGTCCTGCCCCCAGGGGGAGTGTTTGGGGACCCGGGTCCTGCCCCAGGGGGAGTGTTTGGGGACCCGGGTCCTGCCCCCAGGGGGAGTGTTTGGGGACCCGGGTCCTGCCCCCAGGGGGCATGTTTGGGGACCCGTGTCCTGCCCCCAGGGGGAGTGTTTGGGGACCTGGGTCCTGCCCCCAGGGGGCATGTTTGGGGACCCGTGTCCTGCCCCCAGGGGGAGTGTTTGGGGACCTGGGTCCTGCCCCCAGGGGGAGTGTTTGGGGACCCGGGTCCTGCCCCCAGGGGGAGTGTTTGGGGACCCGGGTCCTGCCCCAGGGGGAGTGTTTGGGGACCCGGGTCCTGCCCCAAGGGGAGTGTTTGGGGACCCGGGTCCTGCCCCCAGGGGGCATGTTTGGGGACCCGTGTCCTGCCCCCAGGGGGAGTGTTTGGGGACCTGGGTCCTGCCCCCAGGGGGAGTGTTTGGGGACCCGGGTCCTGCCCCCAGGGGGAGTGTTTGGGGACCCGGGTCCTGCCCCAGGGGGAGTGTTTGGGGACCCGGGTCCTGCCCCCAGGGGGAGTGTTTGGGGACCCGGGTCCTGCCCCCAGGGGAGATGTATCAATGCAAAAAAGGTAGTTTTTTCGGGAGCAGCGATTTTAACAATGCTTAAAGTAAAATATTCCTTAAAATTTCGTACCTGGGGGGTGTGTATAGTATGCCTGTGAAGTAGCGCATGTTTCCCGTGTTTGGAACTGTCCCTGCACAAAGTGTAATTTCTAAAGGGAAAAAAAAGTCATTTAAAATCTCTCGCCCTATAATGAATTGATGCATTTTTTTTATCAATGCGTGGGGGTCCCCTAAAATTCAATTACCAGGCCCTTCAGGTCTGGTGTGGATATTAAGGGGAACTCCGCCCCAAATTAAAAAAAAAATGGGGTGGAGTTGCCCCAGAAATCCACACCAGACCCTTATCCGAGCATGTAACCTGGCCGGCCGCAGAAAAGAGGGGGGACGAGAGAGCGCCCCCCCCTCCTGAACCGCACCAGGCCACAGGCCCTCAACATGGGGAGGATGCTTTGGGGATCTGTGACAAGGGCCTCATCCCTGCAACCCTGGCCCGGTGGTAGTGGGGGTCTGCGGGCGGGGGGCTTATCAGAATCTGGAAGACCCCTTTAACAAAGGGGACCCCCAGATCCCCTCCTATGTGAATTGGTAATCCACTCTCAGTCTCGGTTTCCTGCGACGGGTGATCTCCTCTCCGGGATCCAGCGATGAGAAGATCTCTTCATCCAGGTCCGGGGTCCAGAGCGCAGCATCGCCGCCTCTCTCCACCGGAGACAGCCCGGCGAATGACGCAGCTTGAGCCAGTGACAGCTCTTATATAGGTGAGGCGGGGCCACCCGTCACGTGACCCCGCCCCCTCTGACTACATCACTGGGGAAGCCTGGGCTCTCCCTTGCGTCAGAGGGGCGGGGTCACCCGTCACAGGAAACCGACAGCGTTGGAGTGGAGACCGCGGGATTCCTTACACTTCCTTAGTGAAATAGTAGAGGTACTAATGTACCCCATTACCAATTCACATGGGGGGGGCCGGGATTCTTTATTAAAGGGGTCTTCCAGATTCTGATAAGCCCCCCACCCGCAGACCCCCACAACCACCGGGCCAGGGTTGCAGGGATGAGGCCCTTGTCACAGATCCCCAAAGCATCCTCCCCATGTTGAGGGCATGTGGCCTGGTGCGGTCCAGGAGTGGGGGGGGGGGGCGCTCTCACGTCTCCCCCTCTTTTCTGCGGCCGGCCAGGTTGCGTGCGCGGATAAGGGGTCTGGTGTGGATTTCTGGGGGAACTCAACGCCCTTAAAGCGGGGTTCCAACCACAATTAGCATTTTTTACATGTATGTCCTTTCATCCTGCGTTTTTATAATATAAATCCGATCACTATTTTCCAATCCGCCGCTCCGCATAGTTTTCTATGTCCACACCGTTCTCATTTTGCTTGTGGGCATTGTGAAGCCCACAAGCACTTACTTCCTGGAAGTCTTGGATGGGGAGTGATAATGGGGTAGAGCACTGCATCCTGGGAAATGATGACACACATTTCCCAGGAGCATTAGAGGGAGAATCCTAGGTGATTCCAAAGGCAGATTTCGTGGGACTGCATAGCAACAGGAAATTCCAGATGAGTAAAAAAAAATGTTTTTTCTTTTTTTCTTTTTTTAGGTCTAATGAGCACAATAATGAAAAAAAAATTGGGACGGAAACTCCACTTTAATATCCACACCAGACCTGAAGTCATTGAATTTGGGGGAACCCACGCTTTAAAAAATAAATAAAAAATGATGAATGACTTTTCTCTGTATTTCCAGAAGCCGACAATTCATTAATACCCACGAGTGATTTTTAATGGCTTTTTTCCCCCTTTAGAAATGACACTTTGTGCAGGGACAGTTCTAAACACGGGAAACAAGCCCCACTTTACAGGTATACTATACACACCCCCTGGGGAAGAACCCGGGTCCCCAAACATTCCCCTGGGGCAGGACCCGGGTCCCCAAACACTCCCTCTGGGGCAGGACCCGGGTCCCCAAACACTCCCCTGGGGCAGGACCCAGGTCCCCAAACACTCCCTCTGGGGCAGGACCCGGGTCCCCAAACACTCCCGTGGGGCAGGACCCGAGTCCCCAAACACTCCCGTGGGGCAGGACCCGAGTCCCCAAACACTCCCTCTGGGGCAGGACCCGGGTCCCCAAACACTCCCTCTGGGGCAGGACCCGGGTCCCCAAACACTCCCTCTGGGGCAGGACCCGGGTCCCCAAACACTCCCTCTGGGGCAGGACCCGGGTCCCCAAACACTCCCTCTGGGGCAGGACCCGGGTCCCCAAACACTCCCCTGGGGCAGGACCCGGGTCCCCAAACACTCCCTCTGGGGCAGGACCCGGGTCCCCAAACACTCCCGTGGGGCAGGACCCGAGTCCCCAAACACTCCCTCTGGGGCAGGACCCGGGTCCCCAAACACTCCCTCTGGGGCAGGACCCGGGTCCCCAAACACTCCCTCTGGGGCAGGACCCGGGTCCCCAAACACTCCCTCTGGGGCAGGACCCGGGTCCCCAAACACTCCCTCTGGGGCAGGACCCGAGTCCCCAAACACTCCCTCTGGGGCAGGACCCGGGTCCCCAAACACTCCCTCTGGGGCAGGACCCAGGTCCCCAAACACTCCCCTGGGGCAGGACCCAAGTCCCCAAACACTCCCTCTGGGGCAGGACCCGGGTCCCCAAACACTCCCTCTGGGGCAGGACCCGGGTCCCCAAACACTCCCTCTGGGGCAGGACCCGGGTCCCCAAACACTCCCTCTGGGGCAGGACCCGGGTCCCCAAACACTCCCCTGGGGCAGGACCCGAGTCCCCAAACACTCCCCTGGGGCAGGACCCGGGTCCCCAAACACTCCCCCTGGGGGCAGTACCCAAGTCCCCAAACACTCCCCTGGGGCAAGACCCGGGTCCCCAAACACTCCCCTGGGGCAGGACCCGAGTCCCCAAACACTCCCCTGGGGCAGGACCCGAGTCCCCAAACACACCCCTGGGGCAGGACCCGGGTCCCCAAACACTCCCCCTGGGGGCAGTACCCAAGTCCCCAAACACTCCCCTGGGGCAAGACCCGGGTCCCCAAACACTCCCCTGGGGCAGGACCCGAGTCCCCAAACACTCCCCCTGGGGCAGGACCCGAGTCTCCAAACACTCCCCTGGGGCAGGACCCGAGTCCCCAAACACTCCCCTGGGGCAGGACCCGAGTCCCCAAACACTCCCCTGGGGCAGGACCCGAGTCTCCAAACACTCCCCTGGGGCAGGACCCGAGTCTCCAAACACTCCCCTGGGGCAGGACCCGAGTCCCCAAACACTCCCCTGGGGCAGGACCCGAGTCCCCAAACACTCCCCTGGGGCAGGACCCGAGTCTCCAAACACTCCCCTGGGGCAGGACCCGAGTCCCCAAACACTCCCCTGGGGCAGGACCCGGGTCCCCAAACACACCCCTGGGGCAGGACCCGGGTCCCCAAACACTCCCTCTGGGGCAGGACCCGGGTCCCCAAACACTCCCCTGGGACAGGACCCGGGTCCCCAAACACTCCCCTGGGGCAGGACCCGGGTCCCCAAACACTCCCCTGGGGCAGGTACCAGGTCCCCAAACACTTTTTAGGACAATAAATTGCATATTAGCCTTTAAAATTAGCACTTTAGATTTCTCCCATAGACTTTTCCAGGGTGTTCCGCGGCTTTTCGAATTTGCCGCGAACTCCCCGAATTGTTCGCCAAACAGGCAATGTTCGACTCGAACTCGAAGCTCATCCCTAATTGGAGGGTTTTCCCTCTATTACTTTCCTGGGGACACTCCCAGTTATACTTTAAGAGATCCGATCGCCAGTCTATTCATTTCCACAACAATCTTCTCCTAATATTATATACACATCGAACGCGTTTCATACATAAAGAGCGCCACCTTGGATGTGATGTCAGCAGACTCACAGCTGTCAATCAAGTGACTCTCTAGAGGATTCCCCTTAACTCCTCCCACAGCAGCTATATAAAAATGAAGGTGCAGAGGAGCTGGGCCAGCGCAGACAATATCTGCACACTCCCTGAAAAGGAGAAAGATATGATGTACAATGAGGGAGGGGCCTGGGCACCTCAAACAACCAATGAAAACCCCAGAGATCTCTGCTGTTACCGGCAATGGTGGGAGAGCAGCGGGGGAGGTGGAAGACAAGTTTTGGGGCGTGTCCCTCAATGGAAAGTGGGGGAGGGGGAAGACAAGTTTTGGGGCGTGTCCCTCAATGGAAAGTGGGGGAGGGGGAAGACAAGTTTTGGGGTGTGTCCCTCATTGGATAGCGGGGGAGGGGGAAGACAAGTTTTGGGGCGTGTCCCTCAATGGAAAGTGGGGGAGGGGGAAGACAAGTTTTGGGGTGTGTCCCTCATTGGATAGCGGGGGAGGAGGAAGACAAGTTTTGGGGGGTGTCCCTCATTGGATAGCGGGGGAGGGGGAAGACAAGTTTTGGGGGGTGTCCCTCATTGGATAGCGGGGGAGGGGGAAGACCAGTTTGGGGGAGTGTGTCCCTCAATGGAAAGTGGGGGAGGGGGGAAGACAAGTTTTGGGGGGTGTCCCTCATTGGATAGCGGGGGAGGGGGAAGACAAGTTTTGGGGGGTGTCCCTCATTGGATAGCGGGGGAGGAGGAAGACCAGTTTTGGGGAGTGTCCCTCATTGGATAGCGGGGGAGGGGGAAGACAAGTTTTGGGGGGTGTCCCTCATTGGATAGCGGGGGAGGGGGAAGACCAGTTTGGGGGAGTGTGTCCCTCAATGGAAAGTGGGGGAGGGGGGAAGACAAGTTTTGGGGGGTGTCCCTCATTGGATAGCGGGGGAGGGGGAAGACAAGTTTTGGGGAGTGTCCCTCATTGGATAGCGGGGGAGGGGGGAAGACAAGTTTTGGGGTGTGTCCCTCATTGGATAGCGGGGGAGGGGGAAGACAAGTTTTGGGGGGTGTCCCTCATTGGAAAGTGGGGGAGGTGGAAGACAAGTTTTGGGGTGTGTCACTCATTGGATAGCGGGGGAGGGGGAAGACACGTTTTGGGGAGTGTGTCCCTCAATGGAAAGTGGGGGAGGGGGAAGACAAGTTTTGGGGGGTGTCCCTCATTGGATAGCGGGGGAGGGGGAAGACAAGTTTTGGGGGGGGGGTGCGTCCCTCATTGGATAGCGGGGGAGGGGGGAAGAGAAGATTTGGGGGGTGTGTCCCTCATTGGATAGCGGGGGAAGGGGAAGACAAGTTTTGGGGAGTGTCCCTCATTGGATAGCGGGGGAGGGGGAAGACAAGTTTTGGGGTGTGTCCCTCATTGGATAGTGGGGGAGGGGGAAGACAAGTTTTGGGGGGTTTCCCTCATTGGATAGCGGGGGAAGACAAGTTTTGGGGTGTGTCCCTCATTGGATAGCGGGGGAGGGGGAAGAGAAGTTTTGGGGTGTGTCCCTCATTGGATAGCGGGGGAGGGGGAAGAGAAGTTTTGGGGAGTGTGTCCCTCATTGGATAGCGGGGGAAGGGGAAGACAAGTTTTGGGGAGTGTGTCCCTCATTGGATAGCGGGGGAGGGGGAAGACAAGTTTTGGGGAGTGTCCCTCATTGGATAGCGGGGGAAGGGGAAGACAAGTTTTGGGGTGTGTCCCTCATTGGATAGCGGGGGAGGGGGAAGACAAGTTTTGGGGTGTGTCCCTCATTGGATAGCGGGGGAAGGGGAAGACAAGTTTTGGGGTGTGTCCCTCATTGGATAGCGGGGGAGGGGGGAAGACAAGTTTTGGGGTGTGTCCCTCATTGGATAGCAGGGGAGGGGGAAGACAAGTTTTGGGGTGTGTCCCTCATTGGATAGCGGGGGAGGGGGAAGACAAGTTTTGGGGGGGTGTCCCTCATTGGATAGCGGGGGAGGGGGAAGACAAGTTTTGGGGGGGTGTCCCTCATTGGATAGCGGGGGAGGGGGGAAGACAAGTTTTGGGGTGGGGGGTGTCCCTCATTGGATAGCGGGGGAGGGGGAAGACCAGTTTTGGGGAGTGTGTCCCTCAATGGAAAGTGGGGGAGGGGGAAGACAAGTTTTGGGGGGTGTGTCCCTCAATGGAAAGTGGGGGAGGGGGGAAGACAAGTTTTGGGGTGTGTCCCTCAATGGAAAGTGGGGGAGGGGGAAGACAAGTTTTGGGGTGTGTCCCTCATTGGATAGCGGGGGAAGGGGAAGACAAGTTTTGGGGCGTGTCCCTCATTGGATAGCGGGGGAGGTGGAAGACAAGTTTTGGGGCGTGTCCCTCATTGGATAGCGGGGGAGGGGGGAAGACAAGTTTTGGGGTGTGTCCCTCATTGGATAGTGGGGGAGGGGGAAGACAAGTTTTGGGGTGTGTCCCTCATTGGATAGCGGGGGAGGGGGAAGACAAGTTTTGGGGTGTGTCCCTCATTGGATAGCGGGGGAGGGGGAAGACAAGTTTTGGGGAGTGTCCCTCATTGGATAGCGGGGGAGGGGGAAGACAAGTTTTGGGGTGTGTCCCTCATTGGATAGCGGGGGAGGGGGAAGACAAGTTTTGGGGTGTGTCCCTCATTGGATAGCAGGGGAGGGGGAAGACAAGTTTTGGGGTGTGTCCCTCATTGGATAGCAGGGGAGGGGGAAGACAAGTTTTGGGGGGGGGGGGGGTGTCCCTCATTGGATAGCGGGGGAGGGGGGAAGACAAGTTTTGGGGTGTGTCCCTCATTGGATAGCAGGGGAGGGGGAAGACAAGTTTTGGGGTGTGTCCCTCATTGGATAGCGGGGGAGGGGGAAGACAAGTTTTGGGGTGTGTCCCTCATTGGATAGCGGGGGAGGGGGAAGAGAAGTTTTGGGGGGGGGTGTCCCTCATTGGATAGCGGGGGAGGGGAAGACAAGTTTTGGGGTGTGTCCCTCATTGGATAGTGGGGGAGGGGGAAGACAAGTTTTGGGGGGTGTCCCTCATTGGATAGCGGGGGAAGGGGAAGACAAGTTTTGGGGGGGGGGGTCCCTCATTGGATAGCAGGGGAGGGGGAAGACAAGTTTTGGGGGGGGGGTGTCCCTCATTGGATAGCAGGGGAAGGGGAAGACAAGTTTTGGGGTGTGTCCCTCATTGGATAGCGGGGGAGGGGGGAAGACAAGTTTTGGGGGGTGTGTCCCTCATTGGATAGCGGGGGAGGAGGGTCCCGGATGGGTGATGATCGATCGGTCGGAATTAATCACTATAAATATATTTTCTAATGATGTATAATAGGCACCGCCCTCTCCCTGCCCCTCCCCCGCCTGTGACGGTATTAGAATGATATCCCCGTCAAACATTCCCTTCTTCCCATAAAGAAAGTCACCCCAATATCCCATGAGGAGGAATATTCCTGGAATCACCCCAATATCCCACGAGGAGGAACATTCCTGGAATCACCCCAATATCCCACGAGGAGGAACATTCCTGGAATCACCCCAATATCCCACGAGGAGGAATATTCCTGGAATCGCCCCAATATTCCACGAGGAGGAATATTCCTGGAATCACCCCAATATCCCACGAGGAGGAATATTCCTGGAATCACCCCAATATCCCACGAGGAGGAATATTCCTGGAATCACCCCAATATCCCACGAGGAGGAATATTCCTGGAATCACCCCAATATCCCACGAGGAGGAATATTCCTGGAATCGCCCCAATATTCCACGAGGAGGAATATTCCTGGAATCACCCCAATATCCCACGAGGAGGAATATTCCTGGAATCGCCCCAATATTCCATGAGGAGGAACATTCCTGGAATCACCCCAATATTCCACGAGGAGGAACATTCCTGGAATCACCCCAATATCCCACGAGGAGGAACATTCCTGGAATCACCCCAATATTCCACGAGGAGGAATATTCCTGGAATCGCCCCAATATTCCATGAGGAGGAACATTCCTGGAATCACCCCAATATCCCACGAGGAGGAATATTCCTGGAATCACCCCAATATTCCATGAGGAGGGATATTCCTGGAATCACCCCAATATTCCACGAGGAGGAACATTCCTGGAATCACCCCAATATCCCACGAGGAGGAATATTCCTGGAATCGCCCCAATATTCCATGAGGAGGAACATTCCTGGAATCACCCCAATATTCCATGAGGAGGAACATTCCTGGAATCACCCCAATATTCCATGAGGAGGAATATTCCTGGGATCACCCCAATATTCCACGAGGAGGGATATTCCTGGAATCACCCCAATATTCCACGAGGAGGGATATTCCTGGAATCACCCCAATATTCCATGAGGAGGAACATTCCTGGAATCACCCCAATATCCCACGAGGAGGAATATTCCTGGAATCACCCCAATATTCCACGAGGAGGAATATTCCTGGAATCACCCCAATATCCCACGAGGAGGGATATTCCTGGAATCACCCCAATATTCCACGAGGAGGAATATTCCTGGAATCACCCCAATATTCCACGAGGAGGAACATTCCTGGAATCACCCCAATATCCCACGAGGAGGAATATTCCTGGAATCGCCCCAATATTCCATGAGGAGGAACATTCCTGGAATCACCCCAATATTCCATGAGGAGGAACATTCCTGGAATCACCCCAATATTCCATGAGGAGGAATATTCCTGGGATCACCCCAATATTCCACGAGGAGGAACATTCCTGGAATCACCCCAATATTCCACGAGGAGGAACATTCCTGGAATCACCCCAATATTCCATGAGGAGGAATATTCCTGGAATCGCCCCAATATCCCACGAGGAGGAATATTCCTGGAATCACCCCAATATTCCACGAGGAGGAATATTCCTGGAATCGCCCCAATATTCCACGAGGAGGAATATTCCTGGAATCGCCCCAATATTCCACGAGGAGGAATATTCCTGGAATCGCCCCAATATTCCATGAGGAGGAATATTCCTGGAATCACCCCAATATCCCACGAGGAGGAACATTCCTGGAATCACCCCAATATTCCATGAGGAGGAACATTCCTGGAATCACCCCAATATTCCATGAGGAGGAATATTCCTGGGATCACCCCAATATTCCACGAGGAGGAACATTCCTGGAATCACCCCAATATTCCACGAGGAGGAACATTCCTGGAATCACCCCAATATTCCATGAGGAGGAATATTCCTGGAATCGCCCCAATATCCCACGAGGAGGAATATTCCTGGAATCACCCCAATATTCCACGAGGAGGAATATTCCTGGAATCGCCCCAATATTCCACGAGGAGGAATATTCCTGGAATCGCCCCAATATTCCACGAGGAGGAATATTCCTGGAATCGCCCCAATATTCCACGAGGAGGAATATTCCTGGAATCACCCCAATATCCCACGAGGAGGAATATTCCTGGAATCACCCCAATATTCCACGAGGGGGAATATTCCTGGAATCGCCCCAATATCCCACGAGGAGGAATATTCCTGGAATCACCCCAATATTCCACGAGGAGGAATATTCCTGGAATCGCCCCAATATCCCACGAGGAGGAATATTCCTGGAATCACCCCAATATTCCATGAGGAGGAATATTCCTGGAATCGCCCCAATATCCCACGGGGAGGAACATTCCTGGAATCGCCCCAATATTCCACGAGGAGGAATATTCCTGGAATCACCCCAATATTCCATGAGAAGGAATATTCCTGGAATCGCCCCAATATTCCATGAGGAGGAACATTCCTGGAATCGCCCCAATATTCCACGAGGAGGAACATTCCTGGAATCACCCCAATATTCCACGGGGAGGAATATTCCTGGAATCACCCCAATATTCCACGAGGAGGAATATTCCTGGAATCACCCCAATATTCCACGAGGAGGAACATTCCTGGGATCGCCCCAATATTCCACGAGGAGGAATATTCCTGGAATCACCCCAATATTCCACGAGGAGGAATATTCCTGGAATCACCCCAATATTCCACGAGGAGGAACATTCCTGGGATCGCCCCAATATTCCACGAGGAGGGATATTCCTGGAATCACCCCAATATTCCACGAGGAGGAATATTCCTGGAATCGCCCCAATATCCCACGAGGAGGAATATTCCTGGAATCACCCCAATATTCCACGAGGAGGAATATTCCTGGAATCACCCCAATATTCCACGAGGAGGAATATTCCTGGAATCTCCCAATAAGCCACACATGAGTCAGAGCTTACTGCTGGAACAAGACACTTTAATGGCAGCATGCTGCTGGTATATATGCAGTTTACAAGCTAAATCCTCAATCACAGAACAATGAAATCTCCACCCCCTTTCCACACACAGTGGGGGCTCCCATACAGATTATAGGCAGACACTTTGGCGCCGACCCTGAAGACACATTTCTTTAGATAATGACATCAGTGAAGGTAATTACTAGTTGTAACAGAATACGTTATCTAGACAGCTTGGCCCCGCATATAGGAGAGGTAATTACCACAATGAAGCAATCAGAATAATTAACATGAGCCCCTTCTAATCACAGTAAACAGTAAACACAGGTCTCCTTCACACACACACACAATAGGTCAATTACCCTTTCAAATAAGGAGCTGGCTGAGGAAGGGACATTAACATTTCAACAGAGGAATGAGTCACACCTGAAATCACCTGTTACCTCTAACACACACACACAATTACTAGCAGGGAGAATTACACTGAAGCATATCCTTCACAATGGCCCCCCTTTTTCTCCCTGCTCCGGCAACCCGGTTGGACCTTTTCTGGTCCAGTAGGGTTGACGGGTTCAGAGCTTTTAGTCCGACTCAGGTATGCCACCGGGTCGTCAGATCACACGCCGGTCAGTCCCCAAGTCTTTATGTGATCTGCAGAGTCACCAGCAGTCAGTGTGAAGACGGCGAATGGGTCTGTGCGCCGCCATCTAGGTGTCCCGCTATGGGAGGGGGCAGGTTATGGCTCTGAAGTGACAATCACAGGAGATTCATAAAAAATATTTTTATTATATTTGTTGAAATGCTGTAGCACCGGTGCTCAGAGTTCGGGGGGGGGGGGGGAATCAGGGCCCCATAGGGTCAGCCACCCTCTGCTCCCTCCGCAGCCGCCGGTTCTCCTCTTTGAGCTTCTCCAGCTCCATCTCCAGTTCATGGAGCCTGGGGGGGTCAGCCTGCTGTGACCTCAGGCGGTTGTTCTCCTCCTCCATGCGGCTTATGCACTCCTCCAGCTCTATGTACTCACGGATCAGCTCCTGCTTGCTCATGTCCTGCAGGCTCTCCACGTGGTCCTTCATCATCAGGAACTGGGTGGTGGTGTAAGGGGCCACCGGTGGGCCCTTGGCGAACATCTCGGCCCGCATCTGGGACGCCCGCTGCGACTCCCTCTCCTCCAGTCGCTTCTTCTCCTCCCAGGTCAGCTTGTTATACGGCTTCCAGGACCTCTTCTTCTTGAGGGGTAGCCGGCGGTGCCTCTTTCTGCCCAGCTCCCTCCAGGGCCCCTCCGGCTCATGGCTGTCGCCCATGACCAGCTGACAATGGTGTTCCCTGTTGTCCGTAATACCAGATTGTACCGTGAGGACTTCGTAAATGGTGTCCAATGGTTCTTCCGGACCCAGCTCCTGGAGATCCCAAGCCGAGTCTACACAATGGGCTGCTGCTGGTGGGCGGTACCCAGGTTGAGACCAATTTGACCTGGTGTTGTCATTCATGGGGCAATTCTGCTTGAAGTGACCCAGCTGTTTGCACCGGAAGCAGCATTGTTCGTTGTCCTCCTGGCGTGGATAGCGAGGGCTAGATGTCACCGGTCTGTTAGGAGGTGGGTATCTAGCGGCTGGTGGGTGTGAGGGCGCCGTTGGTCGTGGAGGTTGTACCCGTGGTGTGACCTGGTTTGTCTTGCGAGTATCTGCATATTCATCCGCCAACTTCGCGGCCTCTGGTAGAGTCATGGGCCTGCGATCTCTCACCCAATCTTTGACGTCCGTCTGGATGTGATTGTAAAATTGCTCCAGGAGCATTAGTTGCAAAATGTCCTCTGCGGTGGTGGCCTGGCTGCTGTTAACCCAGTTAGAGGCCGACAGGGATAACTGGCATGCCCATTCCGCGTAAGAGTCTTTCGTGGTTTTGCGTGAGTCCCTGAACTTCTGTCGGTGGGACTCTGGGGTTACTGCATAACGAGCCAGGAGCACTTCTTTAACCCTGGCGTAGCTATGGATATCCTGATCTGGCACGGTCCGGAAAGCATCAGAAGCTTTGCCTGACAGTTTGCCTGACAATATTGCAACCCACTCTCCTCTAGCTATTCGGTGCAGGTTACATTGTCGCTCAAAATCCGCCAGGTAGTTATCAATTTCACAGTCCTTTTCATCAAAAGCTTTAAAAGCGCTAAACGGAATCTTCCTTGCGTCTGCTGTGCTGTACTCACTGTTCGGAGAAGGTGCGGCTGCTGGTTGGACTGCTGCCAGTTTTAACTGTAGCTCTGCGTCTCTTATTTGTTTATCCTCCTGTAGTTCTGCGTCTCTTATTTGTTTATCCTTCTGTAGTTCTGCGTCTCTTATTTGTTTATCCTTCTGTAGTTCTGCGTCTCTTATTTGTTTAGCCTCCTGTAGCTCTGCGTTTACTAACAGGTCCATCACTCTCAGCACTACATCTGCCGTTGGGTTTGGACCGAACCACGCTAGCTTCTCTCTCATTACTTTGTTGGCTGGTGATTCCTCCTCCTGAATCACTGGTGTCTCCATCTCTTGTACTGCTGGCGTTGCTGCAACCAAGTTCTCCTGGTCTAGCTCCATTGATTCTGCTATGATGACCCGCTTGGTTTTGTTGCTAGCAATCCTTCCACGAACTTCCAGTAGTTCTTTCAGTGTCTGCTTGGAATCTGGGTGTAAAGGAGAGTAGAAGGGAAAATCCCGCTGCTGCCAACCAGTTGTGACGGTATTAGAATGATATCCCCGTCAAACATTCCCTTCTTCCCATAACGAAAGTCACCCCAATATTCCACGAGGAGGAATATTCCTGGAATCGCCCCAATAAGCCACACGAGTCAGAGCTTACTGCTGGAACAAGACACTTTAATGGCAGCATGCTGCTGGTATATATGCAGATTACAAGCTAAATCCTCAATCAAAGAACAATGAAATCTTCATAACATTTCACCAGAGGAATGAGTCACACCTGAAATCACCTGTTACCTCTAACACACACACACAATTACTAGCAGGGAGAATTACACTGAAGCATATCCTTCACACCGCCCATGTACACATCATTACCTGGAAGGAGCGCAGCGGCGGGAGGGAGACTTCTAGAGATTTTCGCAGTTTGTGGAACTGAAAAAAAAGAAGAAATGTCAGCGGATCGGATATTCTAAGTCCGGGGGAGGGGCGTCACTTCTCACCCAATCACCAGGAACGCCTCTCGCCCCCATCATTAGTACATTTACTTATTAGAACCCCGTCACCACCGGAAGATTTACCCCCCTTCATGACCCGGCCATTGTCTGCTATTCAGCACTGCGCTACTATAACCGGTGAACGCGCGGTCACACGTCGCTGGACACGAACGCCATTTATTTCATCAATAAATAATGGCATTTCTTCATACAGAAGTATTCTGAATATTGATCGGTGAAGGCGACACCCGATCTATTTCGGGATCAGCTACTTATAACGGGACTGCGATAATGCGGCGGACAATCTGATACTAAATGACATCA
>NW_024404471.1:25000-153790 GCF_905171775.1 Rana temporaria
GCGGGAGGGGGACGGCGATGGCGGGAGGGGGACGGCGATGGCGGGAGGGGGACGGCGATGGCGGGAGGGGGACGGCGATGGCGGGAGGAGGACGGCGATGGCGGGAGGAGGACGGCGATGGCGGGAGGGGGATGGCGGGAGGGGGACGGCGATGACGGGAGGGGGACGGCGATGACGGGAGGGGGACGGCGATGACGGGAGGGGGACGGCGATGACGGGAGGGGGACGGCGATGACGGGAGGGGGACGGCGATGACGGGAGGGGGACGGCGATGGTGGGAGGAGGGCGGCGATGGCGGGAGAAGGACTGACAGGAGGGGGACGGCGATGGCAGGAGGGGGACGGCGATGGCAGGAGAAGGACTGACAGGAGGAGGACGGCGATGGCAGGAGGGGGACGGCGATGGCAGGAGGGGGACTGACAGGAGGAGGACGGCGATGGCGGGAGGGGGACGGCGATGGCGGGAGGGGGATGGCGATGGTGGGAGGAGGACGGCGATGGCGGGAGGAGGGCGGCGATGGCGGGAGAAGGACTGACAGGAGGGGGACGGCGATGGCAGGAGGGGGACGGCGATGGCAGGAGGGGGACTGACAGGAGGAGGACGGCGATGGCGGGAGGGGGACGGCGATGGCGGGAGGGGGATGGCGATGGCGGGAGGGGGACGGCGATGGCGGGAGGGGGGGCGGCGGCGGGAGAAGGACTGACAGGAGGGGGACGGCGATGGCAGGAGGGGGACGGCGATGGCAGGAGAAGGACTGACAGGAGGAGGACGGCGATGGCGGGAGGGGGACGGCGATGGCGGGAGGGGGACGGCGATGGCAGGAGAAGGACTGACAGGAGGAGGACGGCGATGGCAGGAGGGGGACGGCGATGGCAGGAGGGGGACGGCGATGGCGGGAGGGGGACGGCGATGGCAGGAGGGGGATGGCGATGGGGGGAGGGGGGGCGGCGATGGCGGGCGGCGATGGCGGGAGGAGGACGGCGATGGCAGGAGGGGGACGGCGATGGCAGGAGGGGGACGGCGATGGCAGGAGAAGGACTGACAGGAGGGGGACAGCGATGGCGGGAGGGGGACGGCGATGGCAGGAGAAGGACTGACAGGAGGAGGACGGCGATGGCGGGAGGGGGACGGCGATGGCGGGAGGGGGACGGCGATGGCGGGAGGGGGACGGCGATGGCAGGAGAAGGACTGACAGGAGGAGGACGGCGATGGCGGGAGGAGGACGGCGATGGCAGGAGGGGGACGGCGATGGCAGGAGGGGAACGGCGATGGCAGGAGGGGGAACGGCGATGGCAGGAGGGGGACGGCGATGGCAGGAGGGGGACGGCGATGGCGGGAGGGGGACGGCGATGGCGGGAGGGGGGGGCGGCGATGGCGGGAGGGGGACGGCGATGGCGGGAGGGGGACGGCGATGACGGGAGGGGGACGGCGATGGCGGGAGGGGGACGGCGATGGCGGGAGGGGGACGGCGATGGCGGGAGGGGGACTGACAGGAGGGGGACGGCGATGGCAGGAGGGGGACGGCGATGGCAGGAGAAGGACTGACAGGAGGAGGACGGCGGGAGGGGGACGGCGATGGCGGAAGGGGGACGGCGATGGCGGGAGGGGGACGGCGATGGCGGGAGGGGGACGGCGATGGCGGGAGGGGGACGGCGATGGCGGGAGGGGGACGGCGATGGCGGGAGGGGGACGGCGATGGCAGGAGGGGGGCGGCAAAAGCAGGAGAAGGACTGACAGGAGGAGGACGGCGATGGCAGGAGGGGGATGGCGATGGCGGGAGGGGGACGGCGATGGCGGGAGGGGGACGGCGATGGCGGGAGGGGGACGGCGATGGCGGGAGGGGGGGCGGCGATGGCGGGAGGAGGACGGCGAAGGCAGGAGGGGGACGGCGATGGCAGGAGGGGGACGGCGATGGCGGGAGGGGGGGCGGCGATGGCGGGAGGAGGACGGCGATGGCGGGAGGAGGACGGCGATGGCGGGAGGAGGACGGCGAAGGCAGGAGGGGGACGGCGATGGCAGGAGGGGGACGGCGATGGCAGGAGAAGGACGGCGATGGCAGGAGGGGGAAGGCGATGGCAGGAGAAGGACTGACAGGAGGAGGACGGCGATGGCAGGAGGGGGGCGGCGATGGCGGGAGGAGGACGGCGATGGCGGGAGGAGGGCGGCGATGGCGGGAGAAGGACTGACAGGAGGGGGACGGCGATGGCAGGAGGGGGACGGCGATGGCAGGAGAAGGACTGACAGGAGGACGGCGATGGCGGGAGGGGGACGACGATGGCGGGAGGGGGACGGCGATGGCAGGAGAAGGACTGACAGGAGGAGGACGGCGATGGCGGGAGGAGGACGGCGATGGCGGGAGGAGGACGGCGATGGCGGGAGGGGGACGGCGATGGCAGGAGGGGGACGGCGATGGCAGGAGGGGGACGGCGATGGCGGGAGGGGGACGGCGATGGCGGGAGGGGGGGGGCGGCGATGGCGGGAGGGGGACGGCGATGGCGGGAGGGGGGGCGGCGATGGCGGGAGGAGGACGGCGAAGGCGGGAGGGGGACGGCGATGGCGGGAGGGGGACGGCGATGGCGGGAGAAGGACTGACAGGAGGAGGACGGCGATGGCAGGAGGGGGAAGGCGATGGCAGGAGAAGGACTGACAGGAGGAGGACGGCGATGGCAGGAGGGGGACGGCGATGGCAGGAGGGGGACGGCGATGGCGGGAGGGGGGGCGGCGATGGCGGGAGGGGGACGGCGAAGGCAGGAGGGGGACGGCGATGGCAGGAGGGGGACGGCGATGGCAGGAGAAGGACTGACAGGAGGAGGACGGCGATGGCAGGAGGGGGACGGCGATGGCGGGAGGGGGACGGCGATGGCGGGAGGGGGGGCGGCGATGACGGGAGGGGGACGGCGATGACGGGAGGGGGACGGCGATGGCGGGAGGGGGACGGCGATGGCAGGAGGGGGAAGGCGATGGCAGGAGAAGGACTGACAGGAGGAGGACGGCGATGGCAGGAGGGGGACGGCGATGGCGGGAGGGGGACGGCGATGGCGGGAGGGGGGGCGGCGATGGCGGGAGGGGGGCGGCGATGACGGGAGGGGGACGGCGATGGCGGGAGGGGGACGGCGATGGCAGAGCAAGATTAATTAAGAGGATTTGTGGAATGTGCTCTTAACATGTTTCACCCTTGTAGGCTTCTTCAGGAGATATACAAAGCTGTACACAGTGCTAACGAAAAGCATCATCAGTGCTAAACATCATCATTAACCCTTACCTCCCAACTGTCCCTGATTTGGAGCAATGTCCCTCATTCTCCTCATTTGTCCCTCATTTTGGTTTGATCCATAAAGTTGTATATAAAATGCACTTTTTATCTTTCAGAAAGTGTTTCCCAGAGATAAACCTTTCATCTGATCTCTAAATTCCAAAAGCCGGTAAAAAATCCCTTGTGGGTTCAACCAATCCTTTTTTTTTTTTGTACAATTCTCCTTTAAGGGGGCGTGGCAAGGGGTGTGTCCTATGCCTGCATACTTTTGCTGATAGGTGTACCTCATTCCCATCTCAGAAAGTTGGGAGGTGTGATCTCACCTCTGGAAGATTTACCCCCCTTCATGACCGGGACATTTTTTGCTCCTCCGTCCTGTAAGTGACCCGGCTGTCATTATATTTCAGCAGGACCGGGAGCGGGTCACCCACAAGAGGGCGCCACAGGATAATGGGCCCAGTCTGTATGGGAGGCGCCATATCACCGAACGTATGAGCGACTGAAATAAAAAGGGGACCCCCCAGTTATACGGGGGGCGGGGCACAGCGGTTGGGGGAGTGTCAAATGACATACGGGGACAGCGATTGGCCTGGAGCTGCTGCCAGCGGAATACATAACATGGGGGGGGGGGGGCGCACATCGCTGTCTGCGCAAGAATTCCAGGGACACCCCCCCCCTCCTCCAGAGACACCCCCCCCTCTTCCAGGGACCCCCCTCCTCCTCCAGGGACACCCCTCCTCCTCCAGAGACACCCCCTCCTCCTCCAGAGACACCCCCCTGTCCTCCAGAGACACCCCCTTCCTCCAGAGACACCCCCCTGTCCTCCAGAGACACCCCCTTCCTCCAGAGACACCCCCTCCTCCTCCAGAGACACCCCCTCCTCCAGAGACACCCCCCCTCCTCCATAGACACCCCCCTGTCCTCCAGAGACACCCCCCTGTCCTCCAGAGACACCCCCCTGTCCTCCATAGACCCCCCTCCTCCAGGGACACCCCCCTGTCCTCCAGAGACACCCCCTCCTCCTCCAGAGACACCCCCCTTCCTCCAGAGACACCCCCTCCTCCTCCAGAGACACCCCCTCCTCCTCCAGAGACACCCCCCTCCTCCTCCAGAGACACCCCCTCCTCCAGAGACACCCCCTCCTCCTCCAGAGACACCCCCCTCCTCCAGAGACACCCCCCTCCTCCATAGACACCCCCCTGTCCTCCAGAGACACCCCCTTCTCCTCCAGAGACACCCCCCCTTCCTCCATAGACACCCCCCTGTCCTCCAGAGACACCCCCCTGTCCTCCAGAGACACCCCCTCCTCCAGAGACACCCCCTCCTCCAGAGACACCCCCCCCTCTTCCAGGGACCCCCCTCCTCCTCCAGGGACACCCCTCCTCCTCCAGAGACACCCCCCTGTCCTCCAGAGACACCCCCTTCCTCCAGAGACACCCCCTCCTCCAGAGACACCCCCCTCCTCCAGAGACACCCCCCCTCCTCCATAGACACCCCCCTGTCCTCCAGAGACACCCCCCTGTCCTCCAGGGACACCCCCCTGTCCTCCAGAGACACCCCCTCCTCCTCCAGAGACACCCCCCTTCCTCCAGAGACACTCCCCCTCCTCCAGAGACACCCCCTCCTCCTCCAGAGACACCCCCCTGTCCTCCAGGGACACCCCCCTGTCCTCCAGAGACACCCCCTCCTCCTCCAGAGACACCCCCCCTCCTCCAGAGACACCCCCTCCTCCTCCAGAGACACCCCCTCCTCCAGAGACACCCCCCTCCTCCAGAGACACCCCCCCTCCTCCATAGACACCCCCCTGTCCTCCAGAGACACCCCCCTGTCCTCCAGGGACACCCCCCTGTCCTCCAGAGACACCCCCCCCTCCTCCAGAGACACCCCCCTTCCTCCAGAGACACTCCCCCTCCTCCAGAGACACCCCCTCCTCCTCCAGAGACACCCCCTCCTCCTCCAGAGACACCCCCCTCCTCCTCCAGAGACACCCCCTCCTCCTCCAGAGACACCCCCCTCCTCCAGAGACACCCCCCTCCTCCATAGACACCCCCCTGTCCTCCAGAGACACCCCCTCCTCCTCCAGAGACACCCCCCCTTCCTCCATAGACACCCCCCTGTCCTCCAGAGACACCCCCCTGTCCTCCAGAGACACCCCCTCCTCCAGAGACACCCCCTCCTCCTCCAGAGACACCCCCTCCTCCAGAGACACCCCCCTCCTCCTCCAGAGACACCCCCTCCTCCAGAGACACCCCCCTCCTCCAGAGACACCCCCCTCCTCCAGAGACACCCCCTCCTCCTCCAGAGACACCCCCCTCCTCCAGAGACACCCCCCCTCCTCCATAGACACCCCCCTGTCCTCCAGAGACACCCCCCTGTCCTCCATAGACCCCCCTCCTCCAGGGACACCCCCCTGTCCTCCAGAGACACCCCCTCCTCCAGAGACACCCCCTCCTCCTCCAGAGACACCCCCTCCTCCAGAGACACCCCCCTCCTCCTCCAGAGACACCCCCTCCTCCAGAGACACCCCCCTCCTCCAGAGACACCCCCCTCCTCCAGAGACACCCCCTCCTCCTCCAGAGACACCCCCCTCCTCCAGAGACACCCCCCTGTCCTCCAGAGACACCCCCCTGTCCTCCATAGACCCCCCTCCTCCAGGGACACCCCCCTGTCCTCCAGAGACACCCCCTCCTCCAGAGACACCCCCTCCTCCTCCAGAGACACCCCCTCCTCCAGAGACACCCCCCCCTCCAGAGACACCCCCCCCCCCTCCAGAGACACCCCCCCCTCCTCCAGAGACACCCCCTCCTCCTCCAGAGACACCCCCCTGTCCTCCAGAGACACCCCCCCTCCTCCAGAGACACCCCCCCCTTCCTCCATAGACACCCCCCTTCCTCCAGAGACACCCCCTCCTCCTCCAGAGACACCACCTCCTCCTCCAGGGACACCCCCCTGTCCTCCAGAGACACCCCCTCCTCCTCCAGAGACACCCCCCTCCTCCAGAGACACCCCCCTCCTCCAGAGACACCCCCCTGTCCTCCATAGACCCTCCTCCTCCAGGGACACCCCTCCTCCTCCAGAGACACCCCCTCCTCCAGAGACACCCCCCTGTCCTCCAGAGACACCCCCCTGTCCTCCAGAGACCCCCCTCCTCCAGAGACACCCCCTCCTCCTCCAGAGACACCCCCCTGTCCTCCAGAGACACCCCCTCCTCCTCCAGAGACACCCCCCTGTCCTCCAGAGACACCCCCTTCCTCCAGAGACACCCCCTCCTCCAGAGACACCCCCTCCTCCTCCAGAGACACCCCCCTCCTCCAGAGACACCCCCCCTTCCTCCATAGACACCCCCCTGTCCTCCAGAGACACCCCCTTCCTCCAGAGACACCCCCTCCTCCTCCAGAGACACCCCCTTCCTCCAGAGACACCCCCCTCCTCCTCCAGAGACCCCCCCCGCCTCCTCCAGAGACCCCCCCCGCCTCCTCCAGAGACCCCCCTCCTCCTCCAGGGACACCCCCCTCCTCCTCCAGGGACACCCCTCCTCCTCCAGAGACACCCCCTCCTCCAGAGACACCCCCCTGTCCTCCAGAGACACCCCCCTGTCCTCCAGAGACACCCCCCTGTCCTCCATAGACCCCCCTCCTCCAGAGACACCCCCTCCTCCTCCAGAGACACCCCCTCCTCCTCCAGAGACACCCCCTCCTCCTCCAGAGACACCCCCCGCCTCCTCCTCCAGAGACACACCCTCCTCCTCCAGAGACACACCCTCCTCCTCCAGAGACACCCCCTCCTCCTCCAGAGACACCCCCCTCCTCCTCCAGAGACACCCCCTCCTCCTCCAGAGACACCCCCCTCCTCCAGAGACACCCCCCGCCTCCTCCTCCAGAGACACCCCCCGCCTCCTCCTCCAGAGACACACCCTCCTCCTCCAGAGACACACCCTCCTCCTCCAGAGACACCCCCCTCCTCCTCCAGAGACACCCCCTCCTCCTCCAGAGACACCCCCCTCCTCCTCCAGAGACACCCCCTCCTCCTCCAGAGACACACCCTCCTCCTCCAGAGACACACCCTCCTCCTCCAGAGACACCCCCTCCTCCTCCAGAGACACCCCCCTCCTCCTCCAGAGACACCCCCTCCTCCTCCAGAGACACCCCCCTCCTCCAGAGACACCCCCGCCTCCTCCTCCAGAGACACCCCCCTCCTCCTCCAGAGACACCCCCTCCTCCTCCAGAGACACCCCCTCCTCCTCCAGAGACACCCCTCCTCCTCCAGAGACACCCCCCTCCTCCAGAGACACCCCCCTGTCCTCCAGAGACACCCCCTCCTCCTCCAGAGACACCCCCTCCTCCTCCAGGGACCCCCCTCCTCCAGAGACACCCCCCTCCTCCTCCAGAGACACCCCCCTCCTCCTCCAGAGACACCCCCTCCTCCTCCAGAGACACCCCCTCCTCCTCCAGAGACACCCCCTCCTCCTCCAGGGACCCCCCTCCTCCAGAGACACCCCCCTCCTCCTCCAGAGACACCCCCCTCCTCCTCCAGAGACACCCCCTCCTCCTCCAGGGACCCCCCCTCCTCCAGAGACACCCCCCCCTTCCTCCAGAGACACCCCCTCCTCCTCCAGGGACCCCCCCTCCTCCAGAGACACCCCCCTTCCTCCAGAGACACCCCCTCCTCCAGAGACACCCCCTCCTCCTCCAGAGACCCCCCCCCTCCTCCAGAGACACCCCCCTCCTCCAGAGACACCCCCTCCTCCTCCAGGGACACTCCCCCTCCTCCAGAGACACCCCGACCTTCCAGGGACCCCCCCTCCTCCTCCAGAGACACCCCCCTCCTCCTCCTCCAGGGACACCCCCCGATCCTCCAGAGACACCCCGACCTTCCAGGGACCCCCCCCCCGGGATTTCCCGCACACTCACCTCGCTCCTCCGCCCGGCGTTTGCAGGAAGCGTCTCCGGTTGCCAAGGGAACGTCGGGACGGGGCGGGGCCGAAATCCAACCTCGGATCTTCCCCAATAGCACTCAGGCAGAGGCGGGGCCGGAGTAAGACTTTCCACCAATGGGAGACTGCTGTGCCGCTCAGGCCTCTGATCTGTGCAGGAAAGAGACCCCGCCCCGTAATTTCAGCAGACTCCACCCACTGCGCTCCGATTCCCTGGTCATAAGCGGAGGGAGGAGTCATCTCTAACCCGCTGTCCTGCCATAGGAGCAGACACGCCCACTCACCCCGATCCTCTGCAGGACACGCCTCCCAGTGCTCCACCCCTTCCATACAGGAGAGTGCTGGGGGTGTGGCCAAACTAAGCTAAACGTAGGAGGAGCCAAGTGTTCAGGGGGTCAGGAGTATATCATGTGACCTTACAGTCCCGGGAGATCGGAGTGTGCAGAGCCGGGTCTCAGTCTCAGCTGTGCTGTGGGTCATCCTGCTGTATTGGGGTGTTCTTCCAGCCCCGGGGCTGCAGGTGGCAGCAGTAGATTCAGGGTTTGGGTGCTCTTCCCCAGCAGCCAATCAGGAGGGTCTATCCTCGCTGTGCATGCTGGGGAGGGGTATTTATGGGACAGACGCCATTGGTTCTGGGTCTCCTTTGTCCAGTGTGGCACCCACCCACATCACGGCGCCCGGCGGTATGGCCTACTTGGACAGGGAGTGCGTACCACACGGTGTTCCTGGTTCCGGGGCCATGCTGACCCGGAGCATCTGAACAGCGACGGGATCCAGTGAGTGACGGGGACCCAGTGAGTGACGGGGATCCAGTGACTGACGGGGATCCAGTGAGTGACGGGGATCCAGTGAGTGACGGGGATCCAGTGAGTGACGGGGATCCAGTGAGTGACGGGGATCCAGTGAGTGACGGGGATCCAGTGAGTGACGGGGACCCAGTGAGTGACGGGGATCCAGTGAGTGAAGGGGATCCAGTGAGTGACGGGGATCCAGTGAGTGATGGGGATCCAGTGAGTGACGGGGATCCAGTGAGTGACGGGGACCCAGTGAGTGAAGGGGATCCAGTGAGTGACGGGGATCCAGTGAGTGACGGGGATCCAGTGAGTGAAGGGGATCCAGTGAGTGACGGGGATCCAGTGAGTGACGGGGATCCAGTGAGTGAAGGGGATCCAGTGAGTGACGGGGATCCAGTGAGTGACGGGGATCCAGTGAGTGAAGGGGATCCAGTGAGTGACGGGGATCCAGTGAGTGAAGGGGATCCAGTGAGTGACGGGGATCCAGTGAGTGATGGGGATCCAGTGAGTGACGGGGATCCAGTGAGTGACGGGGACCCAGTGAGTGACGGGATCCAGTGAGTGACGGGGATCCAGTGAGTGACGGGGATCCAGTGAGTGATGGGGATCCAGTGAGTGACGGGATCCAGTGAGTGACGGGGATCCAGTGAGTGATGGGGATCCAGTGAGTGACGGGGATCCAGTGAGTGACGGGGACCCAGTGAGTGACGGGATCCAGTGAGTGACGGGGATCCAGTGAGTGATGGGGATCCAGTGAGTGACGGGGATCCAGTGAGTGACGGGGACCCAGTGAGTGACGGGGATCCAGTGAGTGACGGGGACCCAATGAGTGACGGGGACCCAGTGAGTGACGGGATCCAGTGAGTGACGGGGACCTAATGAGTGACGGGATCCAGTGAGTGACGGGGATCCAGTGAGTGACGGGGATCCAGTGAGTGACGGGGATCCAGTGAGTGAAGGGGATCCAGTGAGTGACGGGGATCCAGTGAGTGACGGGGATCCAGTGAGTGACGGGGATCCAGTGAGTGACGGGGATCCAGTGAGTGAAGGGGATCCAGTGAGTGACGGGGATCCAGTGAGTGACGGGGATCCAGTGAGTGACGGGGATCCAGTGAGTGACGGGGATCCAGTGAGTGACGGGGATCCAGTGAGTGACGGGGATCCAGTGAGTGACGGGGACCCAATGAGTGACGGGGACCCAGTGAGTGACGGGATCCAGTGAGTGACGGGGATCCAGTGAGTGAAGGGGATCCAGTGAGTGACGGGGATCCAGTGAGTGACGGGGATCCAGTGAGTGACGGGGATCCAGTGAGTGACGGGGATCCAGTGAGTGACGGGGATCCAGTGAGTGACGGGGATCCAGTGAGTGACGGGGACCCAATGAGTGACGGGGATCCAGCGAGTGACGGGGATCCAGTGAGTGACGGGGATCCAGTGAGTGAAGGGGATCCAGTGAGTGACTGAGTCCCCACCTCTGAAGATCCCAAGCTGGGTGCTGTTCGGTGGGGAGTGAGTCTGAGGAGCGCCATTGAGAGGCTGGCGGTCCAAAAGGGCCTGGACAAACCACCGGGGATCGAAGTGGCCGGACACCGAGGGACTGATCACCTGTCCGGGTCAGTGGGAGGGGCCTGTCCGGGTCGGTGGGAGGGGCCTGTCCGGGTCGGTGGGAGGGGCTTGTCCGGGTTGGTGGGAGGGGCCTGTCCGGGTTGGTGGGAGGGGCCTGTCCGGGTCGGTGAGAGGGGCCTGTCCGGGTCAGTGGGAGGGGCCTGTCCGGGTCAGTGGGAGAGGCCTGTCCGGGTCGGTGGGAGAGGCCTGTCCGGGTCAGTGAGAGAGGCCTGTCCGGGTCGGTGGGAGAGGCCTGTCCGGGTCGGTGGGAGGGGCCTGTCTGGGTCGGTGGGAGAGGCCTGTCCGGGTCAGTGAGAGAGGCCTGTCCGGGTCAGTGGGAGGGGCCTGTCCGGGTCAGTGGGAGAGGCCTGTCTGGGTCGGTGGGAGAGGCCTGTCCGGGTCAGTGAGAGAGGCCTGTCCGGGTCGGTGGGAGAGGCCTGTCCGGGTCGGTGGGAGGGGCCTGTTCGGGTTGGTGGGAGGGGCCTGTCCGGGTCGGTGGGAGAGGCCTGTCCGGGTCAGTGAGAGAGGCCTGTCCGGGTCGGTGAGAGGGGCCTGTCCGGGTCAGTGAGAGAGGCCTGTCCGGGTCAGTGGGAGGGGCCTGTCCGGGTCAGTGGGAGGGGCCTGTCCGGGTCAGTGGGAGGGGCCTGTTCGGGTTGGTGGGAGGGGCCTGTCCGGGTCGGTGGGAGAGGCCTGTCCGGGTCGGTGAGAGGGGCCTGTCCGGGTCAGTGAGAGAGGCCTGTCCGGGTCAGTGGGAGGGGCCTGTCCGGGTCAGTGGGAGGGGCCTGTCCGGGTCGGTGGGAGGGGCCTGTTCGGGTTGGTGGGAGGGGCCTGTCCGGGTCGGTGGGAGAGGCCTGTCCGGGTCGGTGAGAGAGGCCTGTCCGGGTCAGTGGGAGGGGCCTGTCCGGGTCAGTGAGAGGGGCCTGTCCGGGTCAGTGAGAGAGGCCTGTCCGGGTCAGTGAGAGAGGCCTGTCCGGGTCAGTGGGAGGGGCCTGTCCGGGTCAGTGGGAGGGGCCTGTCCGGGTCAGTGGGAGGGGCCTGTCCGGGTCAGTGGGAGGGGCCTGTCCGGGTACACTGAACCCACTCAGGCAGGAGTGGTGCAGAAAGTGTTACATATGGGAGCCGGACTGTCGCTACGCCTGAATCTGCTCTTCTTACAAACTCTATCCTTTCATCGCCAGTTCATTGTTTTTATCCGGCTGGGTAATAAAGAGCAGAGACATTCACCCCTAGGAGGAGGAGGAGCCACGAGGGAAATGTGCCGCCCAAAACAACCAGCAGCTCCTCCTCCGGGGGGAATGCTATAATCCCAGCGTACAAAGCGCAGAGGTCAGGAGTGTCATGGATATGCAGTAAAGTCTGGCAGCTTACCTTCTCTCCATGTGTTCACCTTAGAGGCCACGCCCTCTCACCTGGCTGCTTTTATCACCTCTCCTCCCTGTATGGCTCCACCCCCCAGGCCATATCAGGAACTCTATATTTACCAGCGCACTGCAGGTCTGCCTTGCTGATCAACGTTGTTTGTTAAAGCGGAGGTTCACCCATGGAGAGCACTTTTCCCCTTAGATGGAGGCTCGTTGTGTCTAGGGGAATCGGCTCGTTGTGTCTAGGGGAATCGGCTCGTTGTGTCTAGGGGAATCGGCTCGTTGTGTCTAGGGGGAATCGGCTCGTTGTGTCTAGGGGGAATCGGCTCGTTGTGTCTAGGGGGAATCGGCTCGTTGTGTCTAGGGGGAATCGGCTCGTTGTGTCTAGGGGGAATCGGCTCGTTGTGTCTAGGGGGAATCGGCTCGTTGTGTCTAGGGGGAATCGGCTCGTTGTGTCTAGGGGGAATCGGCTCGTTGTGTCTAGGGGGAATCGGCTCGTTGTGTCTAGGGGGAATCGGCTCGTTGTGTCTAGGGGGAATCGGCTCGTTGTGTCTAGGGGGAATCGGCTCGTTGTGTCTAGGGGGATCGGCTCGTTGTGTCTAGGGGAATCGGCTCGTTGTGTCTAGGGGAATCGGCTCGTTGTGTCTAGGGGAATCGGCAATTTGTTTTAAAATATGAGCAGTACTTACCCGTTTTCGAGATGCATCTTCTCCGTCGCTTCCGGGTATGGGCTGCGGGAATGGGCGTTCCTTCTTGATTGACAGTCTTCCGAGAGGCTTCCGACGGTCGCATCCATCGCGTCACAATTTTCCGAAAGAAGCCGAACGTCGGTGCGCAGGCGCAGTATAGAGCCGCACCGACGTTCGGCTTCTTTCGGCTACGAGTGACGCGATGGATGCGACCGTCGGAAGACTGTCAATCAAGAAGGAACGCCCGCTCCCGCAGCCCATACCCGGAAGCGACGGAGAAGATGCATCTCGAAAACGGGTAAGTACGGATCATATTTTACAACAACTAGCCGATTCCCCTAGACACAACGAGCCGATTCCCCTAGACACAACGAGCCGATTCCCCTAGACACAACGAGCCGATTCCCCCTAGACACAACGAGCCGATTCCCCCTAGACACAACGAGCCGATTCCCCCTAGACACAACGAGCCGATTCCCCTAGACACAACGAGCCGATTCCCCTAGACACAACGAGCCGATTCCCCTAGACACAACGAGCCGATTCCCCCTAGACACAACGAGCCGATTCCCCTAGACACAACCAGCATGAAGCGAAGGGGAAAAGAGAAAAAAAAGGAATTGGGTGAACTTTAAGCATTGTGTTCCTGCTTGCCGTGAACTACGTTTATTTCTGTGTACCGATCTTGGCTTGTCCCCCACTATTCCTGTTTGCCTGTGACCCTGACCCTTGACCTGACCCTTGTTTATCTTGTCTGCTTGTCGCCCCGACCTCGGCTTAACCCATCACAATCTCTTGTGTCCTGAGTGGCTGCTTCCCCTCTCCCTACGGAGCGTGACCTAGGGGACTCTGGGGGCCGTGACCTGGATTCAGTTGCAGCCAAGGCCATCCTCACCACTAGAGGCTCTGGTGAATACCAGCTGGATCTTAGACTCTGCGCCCTGGGGAATCCTGGGCTCAAGCTTCCTGTGGGATCCTCGTTTGTGCTCCAGTGGACCTGTCCTCCATATCCACTCTGTGGTCCATCCGCAGCAGTCTGCCATAGGGTTCACTACCTTGTGGTACACTCCTGACTCCAACGGGGTGCATCTGTCATCTGGCCACAGGTCACCTGACAGTTTGATCAGCCATGGACCCGGCCGACGTGCCGCTTCCCGCAGCCGATCCATTGCAGGACATAGTCCACAGACTTGAGACTCAGGTGATGCGATTCCTTCAGGATCTGGCTTCCTGCTTCGAGCAGCTCCAGGCCTCCTTGGGAACCCTGAGTCAGCAACCTCAAACACAATCAGCGGCTGCACCTATTCCAGTCGCAGCCGCACCTTCACTACAACTGCCAGCTCTGTCCCGTTTCTCTGGGGGCTCCAAGGCCTGCAGGGGGTTCCTCAGCCAATGCACTATTCATTTTCAGCTCCAGCCTCAGAACTCTGATCGGGCAAAGGTAGCCTATAACATTCCCCCCTCTCCGGTGAAGCTTTAGCCTGGGCAGCCCCTCTGTGGGAACTGAATGATCCAGTGGTTTCTGACTTCTTGAAACTTTTTCGGAATATCTTCGAAGAACCGGGTTGTGTCTCTTCAGCAGCCAGCGCCCTTTTACTTCCCCGCCAAAAGTCTGCTTCTGGGGGAGAGTATTCTTTTCCGCATACTGACGGCTGAGCTGAGCTGGAACAATGAGGCCTTAGTCGCAACCTTTTTGCATGGCCTTTCTTTTTTTTTTTATAAATTCTTTATTTTATGTATTTTTTTTTCACAATGATATGAATATAGCATTATATACGATTACATCCATATACCACATCATCTATTTTACTAACAATCTCTACTTATCATACACCGTTATTATCCACATCCCTGCGGATCCTACTGTTGTATAATTAGCTCTCCCTCTGCATTTCCCAGCATAACCATATCATTTCTACTCTTACTACCTCTACCTTAACCACTTCCATACCGGGCACATATACCCCCCTCCTGCCCAGGTGAAATTTCAGCTTCCAGCACTGCGTCGCTTTAACTGACAATTGCGCGGTCGTGCGACGTGGCTCCCAAACAAAATTGACGTCCTTTTTTTCCCCACAAATAGAGCTTTCTTTTGGTGGTATTTGATCACCTTTGCGGTTTTTATTTTTTGTGCTATAAACAAAAAAAGCAACAATTTTGAAAAAAAATTCTATATTTTTTACTTGTTGCTATAATAAATAGCCCAATTAAAAAAAATAAAATAAAAAAATTCTCAGTTTAGGTCGATACGTATTCTTCTACCTATTTTTGGTAAAAAAAAAAAAAAAAATCGCAATACGTGCTTACAAAATATGGGACAGAATTATTATTATTATTTTTTATTAGTAATTAGTAATGGCGGAGATCTGTGATTTTTTTATTAGGACTGCGACATTATGGCGGACACATCGGACACTTTTGACACATTTTTGGCGCCATTCACATTTATACAGCGATCAGTGTTATAAATATGCACTAATTACTGTATAAATGTGACTGGCATTGAAGGGGTTAACACTAGGGGGTGAGGAAGGGGTTAAATGTGTACCTATATTGTGTTCTAACTGTGTGGGGGAAGGGGTGACTGGGGGAGGTGACCAATGCTGTGTCTCTATGTACAAGGGACACAGCATCGGTCTCTTCTCTCCCTGACAGCACGTGGAGCTCTGTGTTTACACCCCATCATTACACACAGAGCTCCACGTCCCTGCTCTGCCATTAGCGATCGCGGGTACCTGGCGGATATCGCGACCGCCAGGCACGCGCATCGGCATCTCGGGGACGCGCCTGCGCGCTTCCAGTGGATTTTTAGAGCCACCGTGAAGCCGTCATTTGACAATGGCCCGGGGGTCAAGTGGTTAACCAGGAAATAATCCTGGTTATCCTCCCAGCTACCTCAAACAATTTAAAACAGATAAAAAGAAAGAGAAGAAAAAAGAAGAGAGGGGGGGGGGGAATATATATATATATATATATATATATATATCCTTCCTTATCTTACCTAAGGCCTCAACTCGTTTGGGTCTTGCTTTGTTTAGGGCAGATCCTGGCTTGGGGTTCCTCCTGTTCCGCGTCCTGCCTACCCAAGGTTGCCCCAAAAGAGAAACTTCCTGCTGCCACCATCCCAGTATCTTTTGCTCTTTCTACTGCATATAGTGGTTTCTAGGATGTGTCCTGCAATAGTCGGGCTGATGCGCTCTCCAGCTCATGTGGCACTCTGGATGAGGAGCCCGTCTGTGAACCAGAGCCGATCATTCACTCCAGTTTTCATAACCATTTACCTTTGTCTGCTCATAAGGATGAGCCGAACTCCCCCCTGTTCTGTTCGCACCAGAACCTGCGAACACACCAAACGTTCGTGTGAACTTTAGAACCCCGTTAAAGTCTATGGGACTCGAACGTTTGAAATCTAAAGTGCTAATTTTAAAGGCTAATATGCAAGTTATTGATCATAAAAGGTGTTTGGGGACCCGGGTCCTGCCCCAGGAGAGTGTTTGGGGACCCGGGTCCTGCCCCAGGGGAGTGTTTGGGGACCCGGGTCCTGCCCCAGGGGAGTGTTTGGGGACCCGGGTCCTGCCCCAGGGGGAGTGTTTGGGGACCCGGGTCCTGCCCCAGGGGAGTGTTTGGGGACCCGGGTCCTGTCCCAGGGGACATGTATCAATGCAAAAAAAGTTTTAAAACGGCCGTTTTTTCAGGAGCAGTGAATTTAATAATGCTAAAAGTGAAACAATAAAAGTGAAATATTCCTTTAAATTTCGTACCTAGGGGGGGGTGTAAAGTAAGCATGTGAAATAGCGCATGTTTCCCGTACATAGAACTGTCCCTGCACAAAGTGTCATTTCTGAAAGAAAAAAAGTCATTTAAAACCGGACTCGCGGCTATAATGAATTGTCAGCTCCCGGCAATTCAGAGAGAATTCATTCATATAAAAAAAAACGTAGGGTCCCCCCTAAATTCAATTACCAGGCCCTTCAGGTCTGGTATGGATATTAAGGGGAACCCCGCCGTCAATTAAAAAAAAAATGACAAATGACGTGGGGTTCCCCCCAAATATCTATTCCAGACCCTTTAGGTCTGGTGTGGATTTTAAGGGGAACTCCACCCCAAATTTAAAAAAAATGGCGTGGAGTTCCCCCAAAAATCCACACCAGACCCCTTATCGGAGCACGTAACCTGGCCGGCCGCAGAATAGAGGGGGGGACAGAGAGCAGCCCCCCCTCTCCTGAACCGTACCAGGCCACATGCCCTCAACATGGGGAGGATGTCCCCATGTTGATGGGGACAAGGGCCTCATCCCCACAACCCTTGCCCGGTGGTAGTGGGGGTCTGCGGGTGGGGGGCTTATCAGAATCTGGAAGACCCCTTTAACAAAGGGGACCCCCAGATCCGGCCCCCCCCCCTATGTGAATTGGTAATGGGGTACATTACCAATGTACCCTCTGCTACGTCACTGGGGAAGCCCAGGCTTCCCTTTTGCATCAGAGGGGGACACAGCATCGGTCTCTTCTCTCCCTGACAGGACGTGGAGCTCTGTGTTTACACCCCATCATTACACACAGAGCTCCACGTCCCTGCTCTGCCATTAGCGATCGCGGGTACCTGGCGGATATCGCGACCGCCAGGCACGCGCATCGGCATCCCCAAAAATCCACACCAGACCCCTTATCGGAGCACGTAACCTGGCCGGCCGCAGAATAGAGGGGGGGACAGAGAGCAGCCCCCCCTCTCCTGAACCGTACCAGGCCACATGCCCTCAACATGGGGAGGATGTCCCCATGTTGATGGGGACAAGGGCCTCATCCCCACAACCCTTGCCCGGTTGTGGGGGTCTGCGGGCGGGGGGCTTATCAGAATCTGGAAGACCCCTTTAACAAAGGGGACCCCCAGATCCGGCCCCCCCCCTATGTGAATTGGTAATGGGGTACATTACCAATGTACCCTCTGCTACGTCACTGGGGAAGCCCAGGCTTCCCTTTTGCATCAGAGGGGGCGGGGTCATGTGACGG
Source organism: Rana temporaria (assembly GCF_905171775.1). Lineage (NCBI taxonomy): Eukaryota > Metazoa > Chordata > Amphibia > Anura > Ranidae > Rana > Rana temporaria. The sequence goes on from NW_024404471.1 coordinate 42,642, forward strand.
TGGCCCCGCCTCACCAATATAAGAAATGTCACAGCTTCAGCAGCGTCATTCGCCGGGCTGTCTCCGGTGGAGACAGGCAGCCGGCGATGCTGCGCTCTGGATCCCGGACGATCTTCTTATCGCTGAACCGGAGAGGAGATCACCCGTCGCTGGATACCGACTACGTTGGAGTGGGGAGCCGGGACCGAGTGGATTACCACCGCTGGATTTTTTTTGTTTTAATAAAGGACTTTTTTCCATGATGTGTGTGTTTTTTTACAACTATTTACATTCCCTTCGTGAAATGGTAGGGGTACAACCACTGGCCAGGGTTGTGGGGATGAGGCCCTTGTCCCCATCAACATGGGGACATCCTTCCCATGTTGAGGGCATGTGGCCTGGTACGGTTCAGGAGAGGGGAGCGCTCTCTGTCCCCCCTCTTTTCTGCGGCCGGCCAGGTTACATGCTCGGATAAGGGGCCTGGTGTGGATTTTTGGGGGAACTTCACACCATTTTTTTTTAAATTTGGGGTGGAGTTCCCCTTAAAATCCACACCAGACCTGAAGGGTCTGGAATGGATATTTGGGGGGAACCCCACATCATTTTTTTTTTAATTGATGGCGGGGTTCTCCTTAATATCCATACTAGACCTGAAGGGCCTGGTAATTGAATTTAGGGGGGACCCTACGCTTTTTTTTTTTTTTATGAATGAATTCTCTCTGAATTGCCGGGAGCCGACAATTCATTATAGCCACGAGTCCGGTTTTAAATAACTTTTTTTCTTTCATAAATGACACTTTGTGCAGGGACAGTTCTATGTACGGGAAACATGCGCTATTTCATATGCTAACTTTACACCCCCCCTAGGTACGAAATTTAAAGGAATATTTCACTTTTATTGTTTCACTTTAAGCATTATTAAATTCACTGCTCCCGAAAAAAATGGGCATTTAAAAAAAAAAGAATTGCATTGATGCATGTCCCTTGGGACAGGACCCGGGTACCCAAACACTTTTTAGGACAATAACTTCCATATTAGCCTTTAAAATTAGCACTTTAGATTTCTCCCATAGACTTTAACAGGGTGTTCCGCAGATTTTCGATTTTACCACGAACACCCCAAATCGTTCGTTGTTCGACTCGAAGATCATCCCTACTCCTAAATACCCTTGGACGCACAGCCAGGCTAGCTTATCTGCAAGTTCTGCAGTCACTATGCCTTGCGATGCGGTTCAGGTAGTAGCTACACCTGACCATGCTATTCACTCGGTCTCTGAACTAGTTCTGCCACTCCAGCCCATGCCCAGTGAGCCTCCTACTTTTTCTTATTCAGGACCTTCTGCAACCTTGTCTCACCCCAATACTGTTACGTCCATTCAAACCTGTCTAAGGTGCTCAATCCATCTTTTGGATAGACTGTCTCATTCGGCCAGGTGGGGTTTTCAACCTTTTTTCAGAGCTCTCTGCATGCTGCTGGTCTTTCAGTCAATCCTATGTCATGTCACCTTCTAACCAACCTGACCTCAGATTTCCACTCACCTCTGCCCAGTCTGATGGTCCTGTGCTAGATGCCCAGTTCATCTTTAAGGGTCTGAGGGACCCTACTCAGATTCCTGTTGATCCATCTCATGCCCTTGCTTATTCCTAAAAGGCCTTTGGTCCTCAATAAATCCTCTCCGTACCTCGGTTCCGCTCTCTGAGGATAATCTAAAGTATGAGGTTGGTCAAATTCTGGATTCTCGGCTCTGCAGATGCATTCTTCAGTACCTTGTGCATTGGAGAGGGTTTGGTCCAGAGGAGGCATCTTGGAATTCTACATCTGAGGTCTTTTTGCGCCTCGTCCGTTGAGGAGGTTTCATCTGAGATTTCCCTTTAAGCCTGGGCCCAGGCGGGGGAGGGGCCATAAGAGGGGGGGGGGGGTACTGTCATGGATATGCAGTAACGTCTGGCAGCGTACCTTCCTCTCCATGTGTTCACCTTAGAGGCCAGACATTCTCACCTGGCTGCCTTTATCATCTCTCCTCTCTGTATGGCTCCACCCCAGGCCATCTCAGGAACTCTATATTAACCAGTGCACTGCAGATCTGCCTTACTGATCAACATTGTTTGTTAAGCATTGTCTGTTTGGGTTCCTGCTTGCCGTGAGCTACGTTTATCTCTGTGTACCGATCTTGGCTTGTCCCCAACTACTCCTGTTTGTCTGTGACCCTGACCTCTAGTGGTGAGGATGGCCTTAGCTGCAACTGAATCCAAGTCGGGGTCCCCTAGGTCACGCTCCGTAGGGGAAGCAGACACTCAGGACACAAGAGATAGTGAGGGGTTAAGCCAAGGTCGGGGCGACAAGCAGACAAGGATAAACAAGGGACAGGTCTCCCTACGGAGCGTGACCTAGGAAACTCTGGGGGCCCCAACTTGGATTCAGTTGCAGCTAAGCCCATCCTCACCACGAGAACGCTCTGGTGAAAACCAGCTGGATCTTCGACTCCACGCCCTGGGGAATCTTGGGCACAAGTTTCCTGTGGGATTCCCGTTTGTGCTCCAGTGGACCTGTCCTCCATATCCACTCTGTGGTCCATCCGCAGCAGTCTGCCATAGGGTTCACTACCTTGTGGTGCACTCCTGACTCCAACGGGGTGCACCTGTCATCTGGCCACAGGTGACCTGATGAGTATATAATATAAATACCAGCGTACGGAGCACAGAGGTCAGGAGCATATCGTATAAATCCCAGTGTACAGAGATCAGGGGCATATCGTATAAATCCCAGCGCGCAGAGGCCAGGAGTATATCATAAATTCCAGCGTACAGAGGTCAGGAGTATATCATAAATCCCAGCGTACAGAGATCAGGAGCATATCGTATAAATCCCAGCGCGCAGAGGCCAGGAGTATATCATAAATCCCAGCGTACAGAGGTCAGGAGTATATCATAAATCCCAGCGTACAGAGGTCATGAGTATATCATAAATCCCAGCGTACAGAGGTCATGAGTATATCATAAATCCCAGCGTACAGAGGTCAGGAACATATCGTATAAATCCCAGCGCGCAGAGGTCAGGAGTATATCATAAATCCCAGCTTACAGAGGTCAGGAGTATATCATAAATCCCAGCGCACAGAGGTCAGGAGTATATCATAAATCCCAGCGTACAGAGGTCATGAGTATATCATAAATCCCAGCGTACAGAGGTCAGGAACATATATAAATCCCAGTGTACAGAGCGCAGAGGTCAGGAGTTTATCATATACTCGATATTCGGATGCTAGTGGTGCGGTTTTAACCCCCGCTAGCAGCTGAAAAAATAGGATTTTTGTACTCACCGTAAAATCCATTTCTCTGAGTTCATGGACGGACACAGCAGCATTGACCTTAGGGTTATATATCCTTCCTTTCAGGAGAGACTTAGGCAGAAAAAACATCACTTTAGTGTTAAAAACACTTCTCAGTACAGCACCTCCCTTCTCTCAGTACAGCACCTCCCAGGGGGCGGGTCCCCCGGGTACATCCCACTCTCTGGAAACATCCAGCCCCATTTTTTTTTCTGCCTAGCGATAGTAGAAGACATGGCCCTTCTGGAGCCCATGTGCTCTGGAGATTTTTCGCCTTTATTTGATTTTTTTTTCTGCATTTTTGGGTCCTGGGATCTACTATCAACTGCCGACTGGGTGACAGGCTGGATCTTGATCCTTGTAGTCCCCCCATGTTCGGCCATCGAGCGTGTGCCGGCCTTTAGCTAGGCCATCCTCGACATGCCCCGTTGCTCCAGGGGCGGCCGGTGAGCTACATGCTACAGGGCACACATATGACCGGTCTCTATGGCCGTGTCACAGTGTGCCGGGTCGACAGCCATGCCGTATCTACCTGCGGACGTTGGGTCTGTCTGGAATGCCTCCAGCCGGTGGTCGCAGGACAGGTAAGTAGTATCCCCTTGCCTCGGCAGGGTGGTTCAGCTGGTGCATTCCTGGGGAGGTCGACTGAGGGTCCACCCTGCTTTCCTCTCTCCCTCCCTTTTTTCTTGTGATTTTTGACGCTTTTTATTATTTTGTTCCTGCATTTTGAATCCTGTAATTCTTCTATCAACAGCCGACTGGGTGACAGGCTGGGTCCTCGACTCTTGTAGTCCCCCCAGGTTTGGCCTTCGAGCGTGTGCCGGCCCTCAGCTCAGCTTTGGGACGTCCACGACAGGCCCCGTTGCTCCAGGGGCGGGCCGGGGAACATCTTATTCTAGGGCACACATATGACCGGGCTTTTATGGCTTTGTCACAGTGTGTCTGGCCGACAGCCATGCCGTTTAGCGGACGTTGGATCTGTCTGGGATACCTAAAACCTGAAAGGGAGGCTCCCGCCCCTTTAGGGCATAAGCCTGGAGCACGACCTCAACAAAGGAATCTTTCGAATGTCCTCAAACGGAGCCTCTTGAAGCACCGAAAGTCCCATGGAGGCAGTGGAGGGCGCACAGGAGGGGCCACATGCCGAACCCCCTGCACAAACGTACGCACCAGGGAGTGCGCCGCCAAGGGTCGATGAAAGTAGACAGCTAGAGCCAAAATCTGACTCTTAACCGTACTTAAGGCGAGAGCCTGATCCACTCCACGCTGTAAGAACAGCAGAATCCGGGACATCGCGTATGTACGGGGGTACCAATTTATCTCCTCACACAGAGATGTAGGCCTTCCACGTACGATGGTAAATCTTCCGTGAAGTAGACTTCCGTGCGCGCAGCATGGTAGAGACCACCGAGCCCGACAGGCCTCGATCCTTCAGCACCTGGCTCTCAGCAGCCACGCCGCTAAAGCCAGCGACTGTAAAGCAGGGTGAAAGATCGGACCCTGCGACAGAAGATCTTCTCTCAGTGGTAGACGCCAAAGGACGTCTGCCACCAGATGCACCAGGTCCGCGTACCAGGGACGGCGCAGCCAAGCCGGAAGCGATCAGGATTGTTGGAATCCCCTCGGCTTCCACTCTGCGCAGTAGGCGAGGAAGAAGCTTCAGAGGCGGGAAGGCATAGATTAGGCGATAGTGACCCCATGGTTCCACCAATGCGTCTGACGCGTCCGCCCACGGATCCCTTGACCTGGCCACGACCCGTGACACCTTCCGATTGAGACGGGACGCCAGCAGGTCCACGTCTGGAGTGCCCCATTTTCGGCACAGACTCTGAAATACCTCTGGGTGTAGCGACCATTCTCCTTGGTCTAGCGTTTGGCGACTTAGGTAGTCGGCTTGCCAGTTCAGCACCCCCGGAATGTACACAGCCGACAGAGCCGGAACGTACCTTTCGAGCCCACCGGAGGATGTGCGCGACTTCCTTCGCTGCAGCCGAGCTCCGTGTGCCCCCCTGATGATTGACGTTGGCCACGGCCGTGGCGTTGTCGGACTGGATCCTGACCGGTCGGTCCTGTAGACCCAGAGACCACTTGGAGAGACACAACTTGATCGCTCGGAGCTCCAGTACATTAATTGGAAGAAGGGACTCCTCCTGAGTCCAGCGCCCTGGGCTGACTGGACACCCCAGACACCATCCCCAGCCGGACAGGCTGGCATCCGTTGTGACCACTGTCCAATGGCACGGCAGAAACGACTTTGCGGTCCGAAGTACCGAAGATGTCAGCCACCACACTAGGGAGGACCTGACCAGTCAACTCACCCTAATCCAGAGACGAAGGAAGCTTGTCCCAACGTGACAGAATCTCTTTTTGCAACACTCGAGTGTGAAATTGGGCATACAGCACTGCCTCGAAAGAGGCCACCATCAGACCCAGAACTCTCATGCAAAAGCGAAGCTATGCCCATTTCTGGGACGTCAACCGCTGCACCGCAGATTGCAGTGTCTGTAATTTCTCCGTTGGGAGGAAAACTCTCGCCTCTGAGGAATCCAGGACTAACCCCAGGTATTCCAGCCGCTGAGACGGTACCAGTACTGACGTCTGGGTATTCAGCAGCCAACCGAATTCTCGGAGGGTCTGACAGGTGATAGACACGTCCTCTTCTAATTCTGAGCTTGAAGAAGCTCTGAGAAGAAGGTTGTCCAGATATCCTACAATAGTGATCCCACTCTGCCTCAGCAGGGCCAGAATCGGAGCGAGTACCTTGGTGAAAACACGTGGTGCCGAAGCCAGACCGAACGGGAGGGCCACAAATTGAAAGTGGTCCTCTCCGACCGCAAAACGCAGAAATCTCTGGTGTTTTGGGGATATGCAAGTACGCGTCCTTGATATCCAAGGATTCTAGAAAATCCCCCTGATGGAGCGCTGCTACTACTGAGCGAATCGACTCCATCCTGAAATTTTGAACTTTGACAAAGCAATTGAGGGCCTTGAGCTTCAGGATTGGACGGACCCCTTCCTTCTTGGGGACTACAAACAAATTGGAGTAAAACCCCTGAAACCGTTCTGTTGAGGGAACCGGTACAACCACTCCCCTGACCAGAAGATCCTGGACAGCACCAGACAGATCCTTCCGGCGCCTGAGGTTGGAAGGAAAAAATCTGTTTGGTGGACGAGAGAGAAACTCTATCTTGTACCCGAGGAAACTAGAGTCGGAAAGAAGAGACCTCCACCGAGCCGCGAAAACTTTAGGCCTTGCACCAACTGGTCAGCCAGGTCCACACAGGCCTCAGAGACATTCTGCGCCTCCAGCTCCTTTAGCAAGGACTTTGCCCGTTCTGTAAGTGTCTGCGACACCAGAGCCCCGGCCAAAAGCGGTCTCACCGCCGACCCCACCACTGTGAACATGGAGCGGGCCCACAGGCTCAGTCCTCCTATCTGCGGGGTCCTTAAAAGCGGGAGCCCCTTCCACAGGCAACGTGGTAGCCTTGTTCAGTCTGGACACAGGGGGATCCACTGACGGAGGAGATACCGGTTTGAGGAGGATTTCCTAAAAAAGTGGGTAACGGACCGCAAAGTATTTTGGAACAGCAAAAACTTTCTGCGGCCGATCCCATTCCCATATAACAGTTTGTCCAGATACGGAACACAAGGAAACACTTTCGCAGTGCGGGGCGGCTTGCGGAACCCGAAAGGGACCGGCATGTCTGATGCCTCTGCCAAATCCGCACCGCAGTGACAAGAGCTCCAACAAATTCCTTATCATGCTTTGACCCTGAAGCAGAGTAATCCTCACTGTCCATGTGGGCCAAGTCTGCATCATCTGACACGACGAAACCAGGGTCAGATGCAATAGCAGGGCCTGATTCCATGTCAGAGACATCCCCAGAAGAAGGCGTAGGGAGGGGGCGCTTTTTACCCCCCTTCTGGCCACTCGCCGCTTCAATCCTGGCAACAAACGCCTCAAGGACTGCCATCATAGCATCCACTGAGGCTGCAGGAACAGGGGCACTAAGGGTTAACTCTGGCATGCTTGGGGTAAAAGCTTCCAGTTCGGACGCCATGCTGACCCACCGTATATGCCGCCCTTGTACTGCAAGGCAGGACCCACAGGCCACCCCTGGAAGGTGCTGTACTGAAAGAAGTGTTTTAACACTTTAAGTGTTGTTTATTCTGCCCAAGTCTCTCCTGAAAGGAAGGATATATAACCCTAAGGTCAATGCTGCTGTGTCCATCCATGAACGGAAGAGAAAGGGTTAATACCGCCGGCAATGCGCCTCTGCAGAGGCGCATTTCCGGGCGGTATTACCGCGGTTTCCCATTGATTCCAATGGGAAGGAGCGGTATAGGAGCTCCAAAGATATGGCTAGCAGGACTTTTGGAGCAGTCCTGCTAGCGCACCGCTTCAGTGTAAAAGCCTTCGACTTCCACACTAAAGCCTTCAGGGCACGATTTTTTCAGGTGGTATAGCAGTGCCATTTTTAGCGATAAACCGCCTGAAAAACGTGTCAGTGTGAAAGGAACCTATTTAGAGAATAAAAAACGAACCTTTACAACCCCTTTAACATTAATAAATTACCGGGACCAGAAGGCTTGCACCCGAGGGTACTTAGGGAACTGAGTCAAGCAATTGCCAGACCATTGTTCCTCATTTTTACGAACAGTCTGACTGGAATGGTACCAGCTGATTGGAGAAATGCCAATTTAGCACTTATAATTGAAAAAGGGCCCAAAATACATCCCTGGGAAATGCAGACCAGATTAGTATGTAAGCTCTTGGAGGGGATGATAAGGGACTGTGACAGGAGTCACTTTGGGTGGGGGGTTTGTGCAACTCCGCTTACCTTGGAGAGCTCTGGAAACTCTGTGTCCAGCTCCCCCGACCCCTCATGTGTAAAATCACCCCGTGTCCATTAGGGGTACAGGGTGACTGAGAACCCCACTATGATCTGTGATAGTCCGACTCGCTGTACAGCCACACTGGAATGTTGTATACATGTACAGATTGTGTGTTGTCTTATGCTGTTGTGGACGGGGGAAGGGGAAAGTGTCTGAGTTGCATATATCTGTGGTAACATGTGCTTGTATAAATAAAGTCTGCTGGTTTTCATGCTACACTGTTACGACTAGTGACTGGGTGGGCTAAAGGGTCTTGGATTGTTCTGGACAGATCAAGCATTTACTGCGGACATAGTCCTGTTGAGGACAGAGGGTTCATCACAACTGGTGGCAGCAGCGGGATCGTGCTTCCTGGCTGTGAAGACCTCCCCCGAGATCCAAGATCGGAATAGTAGACTTCAGTCACACCAGCGGACATATGGATCTGGAATCAGAGTTCCCGGGCCCCTGTGGATCTTCCTTTCACCATACTCCAGGTCTGTGTCTGCGGATGAATACCTGGAGGTCAGGCAGCAGGATCGGGGAGGACTCTGGATTGGATCCCTCCAGGTCTGTGTCTGTGGATGAATACCTGGAGGTCAGGCAGCAGGTTCGGGGAGGACTCTGGATTAGATCCCTCCAGGTCTGTGTCTGCGGATGAATACCTGGAGATCAGGCAGCAGGTTCTGGGAGGACTCTGGATTGGAGCCCTCCAGGTCTGTGTCTGAGGATGAATACCTGGAGGTCAGGCAGCAGGTTCGGGGAGGACTCTGGATTGGATCCCTCCAGGTCTGTGTCTGAGGATGAATACCTGGAGATCAGGCAGCAGGTTCGGGGAGGACTCTGGATTGGATCCCTCCAGGTCTGTGTCTGAGGATGAATACCTGGAGGTCAGGCAGCAGGTTCGGGGAGGACTCTGGATTAGATCCCTCCAGGTCTGTGTCTGCGGATGAATACCTGGAGATCAGGCAGCAGGTTCGGGGAGGACTCTGGATTGGATCCCTCCAGGTCTGTGTCTGCGGATGAATACCCGGAGATCAGGCAGCAGGTTCGGGGAGGACTCTGGATTGGATCCCTCCAGGTCTGTGTCTGTGGATGAATACCTGGAGATCAGGCAGCAGGTTCGGGGAGGAGTCTGGATTGGATCCCTCCAGGTCTGTGTCTGCGGATGAATACCTGGAGATCAGGCAGCAGGTTCGGGGAGGACTCTGGATTGGATCCCTCCAGGTCTGTGTCTGCGGATGAATACCTGAAGATCAGGCAGCAGGTTCGGGGAGGACTCTGGATTGGATCCCTCCAGGTCTGTGTCTGCGGATGAATACCTGAAGATCAGGCAGCAGGTTCGGGGAGGACTCTGGATTGGATCCCTCCAGGTCTGTGTCTGCGGATTAATACCTGGAGATCAGGCAGCAGGTTCGGGGAGGACTCTGGATTGGATCCCTCCAGGTCTGTGTCTGAGGATGAATACCTGGAGATCAGGCAGCAGGTTCGGGGAGGACTCTGGATTGGATCCCTCCAGGTCTGTGTCTGCGGATGAATACCTGGAGATCAGGCAGCAGGTTCGGGGAGGACTCTGGATTGGATCCCTCCAGGTCTGTGTCTGCGGATGAATACCTGAAGATCAGGCAGCAGGTTCGAGGAGGACTCTGGATTGGATCCATCCAGGTCTGTGTCTGCGGATGAATACCTGGAGGTCAGGCAGCAGGTTCGGGGAGGAGTCTGGATTGGATCCCTCCAGGTCTGTGCCTGCGGATGAATACCTGGAGATCAGGCAGCAGGTTCGGGGAGGACTCTGGATTGGATCCCTCCAGGTCTGTGTCTGCGGATTAATACCTGGAGATCAGGCAGCAGGTTCGGGGAGGACTCTGGATTAGATCTATCCAGGTCTGTGTCTGCGGATGAATATCTGGAGATCAGGCAGCAGGTTCGGGGAGGACTCTGGATTGGAGCCCTCCAGGTCTGTGTCTGAGGATGAATACCTGGAGGTCAGGCAGCAGGTTCGGGGAGGACTCTGGATTAGATCCCTCCAGGTCTGTGTCTGCGGATGAATACCTGGAGATCAGGCAGCAGGTTCGGGGAGGACTCTGGATTGGATCCCTCCAGGTCTGTGTCTGCGGATGAATACCTGGAGGTCAGGCAGCAGGTTCGGGGAGGACTCTGTATTGGATCCCTCCAGGTCTGTGTCTGCGGATGAATACCCGGAGATCAGGCAGCAGGTTCGGGGAGGACTCTGGATTGGATCCCTCCAGGTCTGTGTCTGAGGATGAATACCTGGAGGTCAGGCAGCAGGTTCAGGAAGGACTCTGGATTGGATCCCTCCAGGTCTGTGTCTGCGGATGAATATCTGGAGATCAGGCAGCAGGTTCGGGGAGGACTCTGGATTGGATCCCTCCAGGTCTGTGTCTGTGGATGAATACCTGGAGATCAGGCAGCAGGTTCGGGGAGGAGTCTGGATTGGATCCCTCCAGGTCTGTGTCTGCGGATGAATACCTGGAGATCAGGCAGCAGGTTCGGGGAGGACTCTGGATTGGAGCCCTCCAGGTCTGTGTCTGAGGATGAATACCTGGAGGTCAGGCAGCAGGTTCGGGGAGGACTCTGGATTGGATCCCTCCAGGTCTGTGTCTGCGGATGAATACCCGGAGATCAGGCAGCAGGTTCGGGGAGGACTCTGGATTGGATCCCTCCAGGTCTGTGTCTGCGGATTAATACCTGGAGATCAGGCAGCAGGTTCGGGGAGGACTCTAGATTGGATCCCTCCAGGTCTGTGTCTGCGGATGAATACCTGGAGATCAGGCAGCAGGTTCGGGGAGGACTCTGGATTGGATCCCTCCAGGTCTGTGTCTGAGGATGAATACCTGGAGATCAGGCAGCAGGTTCGGGGAGGACTCTGGATTGGATCCCTCCAGGTCTGTGTCTGCGGATGAATACCTGGAGATCAGGCAGCAGGTTCGGGGAGGACTCTGGATTGGAGCCCTCCAGGTCTGTGTCTGAGGATGAATACCTGGAGGTCAGGCAGCAGGTTCGGGGAGGACTCTGGATTGGATCCCTCCAGGTCTGTGTCTGAGGATGAATACCTGGAGATCAGGCAGCAGGTTCGGGGAGGACTCTGGATTGGATCCCTCCAGGTCTGTGTCTGCGGATGAATACCTGGAGATCAGGCAGCAGGTTCGGGGAGGACTCTGGATTGGATCCCTCCAGGTCTGTGTCTGCGGATGAATACCTGAAGATCAGGCAGCAGGTTCGAGGAGGACTCTGGATTGGATCCATCCAGGTCTGTGTCTGCGGATGAATACCTGGAGGTCAGGCAGCAGGTTCGGGGAGGACTCTGGATTGGATCCCTCCAGGTCTGTGTCTGCGGATGAATACCTGGAGGTCAGGCAGCAGGTTCGGGGAGGACTCTGGATTGGATCCCTCCAGGTCTGTGTCTGCGGATGAATACCTGGAGATCAGGCAGCAGGTTCGGGGAGGAGTCTGGATTGGATCCCTCCAGGTCTGTGTCTGCGGATGAATACCTGGAGATCAGGCAGCAGGTTCGGGGAGGACTCTGGATTGGATCCCCCCAGGTCTGTGTCTGAGGATGAATACCTGGAGGTCAGGCAGCAGGTTCGGGGAGGAGTCTGGATTGGATCCCTCCAGGTCTGTGCCTGCGGATGAATACCTGGAGATCAGGCAGCAGGTTCGGGGAGGACTCTGGATTGGATCCCTCCAGGTCTGTGTCTGCGGATGAATACCCGGAGATCAGGCAGCAGGTTCGGGGAGGACTCTGGATTGGATCCCTCCAGGTCTGTGTCTGCGGATTAATACCTGGAGATCAGGCAGCAGGTTCGGGGAGGACTCTAGATTGGATCCCTCCAGGTCTGTGTCTGCGGATGAATACCTGGAGATCAGGCAGCAGGTTCGGGGAGGACTCTGGATTGGATCCCTCCAGGTCTGTGTCTGAGGATGAATACCTGGAGATCAGGCAGCAGGTTCGGGGAGGACTCTGGATTGGATCCCTCCAGGTCTGTGTCTGCGGATGAATACCTGGAGGTCAGGCAGCAGGTTCGGGGAGGACTCTGGATTGGATCCCTCCAGGTCTGTGTCTGCGGATGAATACCTGGAGATCAGGCAGCAGGTTCGGGGAGGACTCTGGATTGGATCCCTCCAGGTCTGTGTCTGCGGATGAATACCTGGAGGTCAGGCAGCAGGTTCGGGGAGGACTCTGGATTGGATCCCTCCAGGTCTGTGTCTGAGGATGAATACCTGGAGATCAGGCAGCAGGTTCGGGGAGGACTCTGGATTGGATCCCTCCAGGTCTGTGTCTGCGGATGAATACCTGGAGGTCAGGCAGCAGGTTCGGGGAGGACTCTGGATTGGATCCCTCCAGGTCTGTGTCTGAGGATGAATACCTGGAGATCAGGCAGCAGGTTCGGGGAGGACTCTGGATTGGATCCCTCCAGGTCTGTGTCTGAGGATGAATACCTGGAGATCAGGCAGCAGGTTCGGGGAGGACTCTGGATTGGATCCCTCCAGGTCTGTGTCTGCGGATGAATACCTGGAGGTCAGGCAGCAGGTTCGGGGAGGACTCTGGATTGGATCCCTCCAGGTCTGTGTCTGAGGATGAATACCTGGAGATCAGGCAGCAGGTTCGGGGAGGACTCTGGATTGGATCCCTCCAGGTCGCTGGTATGTAACAGGGCAAGTGCTTTCCAACCCCAGAGCAGCGAGCCGGTGACCAAGGGGAGTTCCGGATTCTTGGGAGAGCGGCCCCAGGAGCAATGGGTGACGGAGTTGGACAGGCTGGTCCAGCAGGAGATAGAGCTGGACAATCGGTATCGGGCTCTACAATGGCACACGGGGGAGGAATATTTAGGGGACACAATCTCCGGAGGGATATGACTTTGGCGCCCTGGATTGCTGTGGGAGATCCTTACAGATGGTTTTGTGTTTGGCAATGAAGGGGAACCTACCCCTGAGGACCAGCGAGAACACAGAGAGGCTATGCTCGGTCTTGTAGGGGTCTCAGAGCTTAAACCTGATCTGGACTATTTGCTAAGGAAGGAACAGCATCTGGAAAGGGAATACAGGAAACTGTGCTTTGGGGGCTGCGCACCTACAGCCACATAACGTTCAAATAGGGAGTGACCATAATCACCCTGTGCAGTGCCAATACCCCCTACTCTCCCCTGCAGTGCTGCCAGCTTCCCTCCTCTCCCACTAGCTGCTGCAGGGGATGTTTTAGGATCGATCGAACGTACGGTGAGTGATCTGAACCGATAATTTGTGTTAATTCTTAACTGAAGCATAGTAAGCTATGTTTACAATGCTTCAGTTTGTGAATGAACAGGAAGCCGCTCGGCAAAGAGCACTTCACATTCTTTCACCGTCTAGTGCAGCTGAGGCTGCAGAAAAATGGACTGGGGAAGTCCCTTTCTCTCTGATATTTCACCGAAGCCCCCCAAACTGGGCTCCTGAAAAAATAACTGTCCTCTGCTGATATACATGTGCGTTTGTGCTCTGGGGTGCACCCCCTAATGCAATAGGCTACGCACACCAATGGGCCTTCATAGGCATGCCTGGGCACAGCCTAAATCACCCTGTGAGGTGTAGATTAGCCTTGCTGCGGTATCCCCCCATATCCCTCTCCTGCTGGGGGGGCGGGATCCTTTTCTGAATGAACACAATGAGTAATTGGTACTGATCACTCATTGTGTTCATTCATACGTGTGTTTACTATGCTTCAGTTGATGAACCAACAGGAAGCCAGACACAGTGTTTAATCTTTGTCCTCAGTCCCTTTCTGAGAAAGTTTCAGCGTTGGGACCATATAGTGCAATAGTCTGCACACGCCTCTGGCTGTAGTTGACAAGAATGGGACTGCCTGTTTGGAGGCCCCTCCCACAGGCCCCACCCACCGCTGTTTTACATCCACAGATAGGAGACCTTAAAAACAAACAGAAAAAGAAGACAAAAAATGTTTTTTGGCAAACTGATGCAAAATATTTATTTCCAGGTTATTCGCTGCTGTGCCGCCATCGCCTCACATACAGGAAACCAGATTTCTGTAAATAATGTTATCAAAATAATCTTCTGAAATCTTCCCCCAAAATCTCCTTTTATTTTACAATCCACCCTGAATGTCAAGGCTTAGAGAACTCCTCACAATGATTCCCATAGATCCCGCCAGAACTAGCGCCGCGATTAAAAGGTTCCCCGACAGTGGCCCATTTTTTTAGTGGGTTAAGTCTGATTTAAATCGATCGCTGATCGAAGCTTTGCCATCTGCAGTGATGTGAAGGCCGAGCTCCATAAAAAATGAGGAAAAAACAAAAACTGAGAAAAAGAAAATCTCCTCGGAGTCTCTGAACTGCAGAAATCGGGTTTGTGCTCCTAGGAAGAAGAGAAAGGACAAGCCACGCCCCCTCACTCCACCTCCGGCCGTCATTGGCCGGTTTACCGATCTTCACAAGAAAGAGGTGCCCCATCCCCCAACACGTGGGAAATAAAGCGTTTTTTCACGATTCGTCGTCTGACGTGTCGGAGCTGCTGGAGTCCGTCTCTGAGCCGGGGTCAGGGGTCAGAGGGCTACGCCAAGCAAACAAAGCACATCTTCGGGGTTGTCGGAGGAAGCCGTTCAGTCCCAAGCCGTGTCTTTTCAGCTGTAAAAAGGAGAAAAAACAAAATGTAAAATGATGAATGGAGGAGGGGAGAGGAACTGATCTCCGGGTCCGCACTGCCACCCTTCCCCCGCACAGTATCCCGGGTCACATGACACCAGCAATTCATCATGTGACACCTCATTGTACAAATTAAAGTGGTTCTAAAGGCTGAAGGTTTTTTATCTTATGGGTGCAGCTCACCTCCCAGCTCCCCTTATAACTTACCTGATCCCTGTCTCCATCCAGCATGAGAGCAGCGGCCCTCCCAGGTCCCTTTCATCAAGAAAATGAGGGGGGGAGGGGGTGGAGCAGGGCTGGACCAATGTCCACTGACTGGAGGGCAGCTCGGGAGCGGGTCTATCCAGTGCCCCCATAACAAGAGTCTTGCTATTGGGGGCACTCTGCAGGGGGGGGGGGGGGATTGAGAAACAGGACTGCTGGCAGGGGACCCAAAAAGAAGAGGATCGGGGCTACACCATGCAAATATAGGATTTTTGTACTCACCGTAAAATCCATTTCTCTGAGTTCATGGACGGACACAGCAGCATTGACCTTAGGGTTATATTCCTTTCCTTTCAGGAGAGACTAGGCAGAAAAAACAGCACTTTAAGTGTTAAAAACACTTCTCAGTACAGCACCTCCCAGGGGGCGTGTCCCCCGGGTACATCCCACTCTCTGGAACATCCAGCCTCAGTTAGTAGACAAGCAGTACAAACAAAGGAGGGGTGGGTGCTGTGTCCGTCCATGAACTCAGAGAATGGATTTTACGGTGAGTACAAAAATACTATTTTCTCTTCCGTTCATGGACGGACACAGCAGCAATTGACCTTAGGGACGTCCCCAAGCAGTGTCAAAAAATTTCAAGGGGTGGGAAAACACAGCAAACCAAACTTCACCCCAAACAAACAAGAGCTCCTCAACGGAGGAACTTCAACCTTAAACTGCCACCTGTAAAACCTTGCACCCGAAGGAGGCATCCGAAGATGCACTCACATCCACCTCGTAAAACTTTGAGAAGGTGTGGATTGACGACCAGGTCGCCGCCTTACACACCTGTAAAACAGACGCTTGATGGCGGAAAGCCCAAGAGGCACCAATCGCCCTGGTCGAATGCGCCGTAACCCGAAAGGGAGGCGCCCGCCCCTTCAGGGCATACGCCAGGAGCACGACCTGTCTGAACCACCTAGAAATGGTGGCCGACGAAACCGCCAGACCCTTCTTAGGACCAGTCACCGACACGAAGAGTGAGTCCGACTTCCGAAACGGAGCCGTACCCAACAAGTACACCCGTAGGGCCCGAACCACATCCAAGGAATGCAAAGTGGCCTCCTTTGGGTTTTTCGGTTGAGGACATAAAGATGGAAAAACGATGTCCTCATTAATGTGAAAAGCCGAAACAACCTTAGGAAGGAATGACGGCTGCGGCCGCAGCACCACCTTATCCCTGTGGATGACTAAGTAAGGAGCCTTGCAAGACAAGGCCGCCAGTTGAGATACCCGTCTGACCGAGGTAATTGCCACCAGAAAAACCATCTTCTGGGACAGAGTGAACAAAGGAATCTTCCGAATGTCCTCAAACGGAGCTTCTTGAAGCACCGAAATAACTAAATTCAAGTCCCATGGAGGCAGTGGAGGACGCACAGGAGGGGCCACATACCGGACCCCCCGCACAAAGGTACGCACCAAGGAGTGCGACGCCAAGGGTCGCTGAAAGTAGACAGCTAGAGCCGAAATCTGACTCTTAACCGTACTTGAGGCGAGAGCCTGATCCACTCCACGCTGTAAGAACAGCAGAATCCGGGACATCACAAATGTACGGGGGTGCCATTTCATCTCCTCACACAGAGATGTAGGCCTTCCACGTACGATGGTAAATCTTCCGTGAAGTAGACTTCCGTGCTTGTAGCATGGTAGAGATCACCGAGCCCGACAGACCTCGGTCCTTCAGCACCTGGCTCTCAACATCCACGCCGTTAAAGCCAGCGACTATAAGGCCGGGTGAAAGATAGGACCTTGCGACAGAAGATCTTCACTCAGGGGTAGACGCCAAGGAACAACTGCCACCAGACGCACCAGGTCCGCTTACCAGGGACAGCGCGGCCAATCCGGGGTGATCAGGATTGTTGGTATCCCCTCGGCTTCCACTCTGCGCAGCAGGCGAGGAAGAAGCTTCAGAGGGAGGAAAGCGTATATTAGGCGATAGTGACCCCAAGGCGCCACCAACGCGTCTGACGCATCCGCCCACGGGTCCCTTATCGTGACACCTTCCGATTGAGACGGGACGCTAGAAGGTCCACGTCTGGAGTGCCCCATTTTTGGCACAGACTCTGAAACACCTCCGGGTGTAGCGACCATTCTCCTTGGTCTAGCTTTTGGCGACTTAGGTAATCGGCTTGCCAGTTCAGCACCCCCGGAATGTACACCGCCGACAGAGCCGGAACGTAACTTTCGGCCCACCGGAGTATGTGCGTGACTTCCGTCGCTGCAGCCGAGCTTCGTGTGCCCCCCTGATGATTGACGTACGCCACGGCCGTGGCGTTGTCGGACTGGATTCTGATCGGTCGGTCCTGCAGACCCAGAGACCACTTGGAGAGACACAACTTGATCGCTCGGAGCTCCAGTACATTGATTGGAAGGCGGGACGACTCCTGAGTCCAGCGCCCCTGGGCTGACTGGACACCCCCCCAGCCGTCGTGATCACTATCCAATGACACGGCAGAAACGATCTCCTGGTCCGAAGTACCGGAGATGTCAGCCACCACACTAGGGAGGACTTGACCAGGCGACTCACCCGAATCTGGTAATCCAGAGACGAAGGAAGTTTGTTCCAACGTGACAGAATCTCTTTCTGCAACACTCGGTGTGGAATTGGGCATACGGAACTGCCTCGAAAGAGGCCACCATCAGACCCAGAACCCTCATGCAAAAGCGAAGCGTCGCCAACCGCTGCACCGCAGATTTCAGAGCCTGCAGTTTTTCCGTTGGGAGAAAAACTCTCGCCTCTGAGGAGTCCAGGACCAACCCCAGATATTCCAGCCGCTGAGACGGTACCAGTACTGACTTCTGGATATTCAGCAGCCAACCGAATTCTCGGAGGGTCTGACAGGTGATAGACACGTCCTCCTCTAACTCTGAGCTTGAGGAAGCTCTCAGAAGAAGGTCGTCCAGGTACCCCACGATAGCGATCCCGCGCTGCCGCAGCAGGGCCAGCATCGGGGCGAGCACCTTGGTGAAAACCCGCGGTGCTGAGTGCAGGCCGAACGGGAGGGCCACAAATTGAAAGTGGTCCTCCCCGACCGCAAAGCGCAGAAACCTCTGGTGTTTTGCACAAATTGGGATATGCAGGTACGCGTCCTTGATATCCAAGGATGCTAGGAAATCCCCTTGATGGAGCGCCGCCACTACCGCCGAGCAAACCGATTCCATCCTGAAATTTTGCACTTTGACAAAGCAATTGAGGGCCTCGAGGTGCAGGATTGGACGGACCCCTTCCTTCTTGGGGACTACAAACCGATTGGAGTAAAACCCCTGAAACCGTTCCGTTGAGGGAACCGGCACAATCACTCCCCTGACCAGCAGATCCTGGACAGCTCCTGACAGATCCTTCAGACGATCCGGAGGGAGACGGAGGTTGGAGGGAAAAAATCTGTTTGGTGGACAAGAGAGAAACTATCTTGTACCCCCAGGAAACTACTTCACAAACCCATCGGTCGGAAAGAAGAGACCTCCACCGAGCCGCGAATTCACAAAGTCGGCCCCCCACCCGAGATACGGGCGGGGGCAGACCTTCATGCGGAAGCAGGCTTGTCGTACCGGGGGCGCTTTTGCCCTTCAGTGGGCGCCTTAGCACCCTGGAAACGTTTTCCTGTCGCACTTGGCGGGCGAAAAAACCTCTTGGGGGTAGTAAATGAGGACCCTTGCTTACGGCGGGGCTCCTTACCCTTCCCAGATTGCGGGAGCAGAGTGCCCTTACCGCCTGTGGCATCGTTTATGATGTCATCCAGGGACGCCCCAAAAAGCTGTTCACCCTTAAAGGGTAAGTCCACCAAGGCCTTCTTAGAGGACTGGTCCGCAGACCAACACTTTAGCCGCACAAGGCGACGTAGTACCACCGCGTAGGCGGAGGCCCTGGAGAGCAAGGGGAGCGTATCCAGGGCCGACTCAGACAAATTTTAGGCCTTGCACCAACTGGTCGGCCAGGTCCACGCAGGTCTCAGAGGCATTCTGCGCCTCCAGCTCCTGCACCAGGGACTTAGCCCGTTCGGTGAGTGTCTGACACCAGATCCCCGGCCAAAAGCGGTCTCACCGCCGACCCCACCACTGTGAATATGGAGCGGGCCACAGCCTCAGCTCTCTTATGTGCGGGGTCCTTAAATGCGGGAGCCCCTTCCACAGGCAACGTGGTGGCCTTGTTCAGCCTGGACACCGGAGGGTCCACTGATGGAGGAGATACCCTTTTGAGGAGGATTTCCTAAAAAAGTGGGTAACGGAGCGCAAAGTATTTTGGTACTGCAAAAACTTTCTGCGGACGACTCCATCCACAATTTTTGCACCTTGACAAAGCAATTGAGGGCCTTGAGGTCCAGGATAGGGCGAACCCCTTCCTTCTTGGGGACCACGAACAGATTGGAGTAAAACCCCTGAAACCATTCCTGCGAGGGAACTGACACAATCACCCCCCTGTCCAGTAGATCCTGGACAGCCCCTGACAGGGCCTGCTGCCAAACCGGAGGAAGTTGGGGGTTGGAAGGAAAAAATCTGTTTGGGGGACGAGAGAGAAACTCTATCTTGTACCCCGAGGCAACCACTTCGCAAACCCACCGGTCGGACAGAAGAGACCTCCACCGATCCGCGAAGCCGGCCCCCCACCCGAGACCCGGGAAGGGGCAGACCTTCATGCGGAAGCAGGTTTGTCCGCAGGCTTGTTGGGCTTGCGGAACCAGGTGCGCTTCTGCCCCGCAGCTGGGCGCACAAAAAAAACGCTTGGGGGTAGTAAAGGAGGGCCCTTGCTTGCGGCGAGGCTCCTTACCCTTCCCAGACTGTGGGAGCAGCGTGCTCTTACCACCCGTTGCATCCTTAATGATGTCATCCTGGGATGCCCCAAAAAGCCGTTCACCCTTAAAGGGCAAATCCACCAAGGCCTTCTTAGAGGACTGGTCAGCCGACCAGCATTTGAGCCACACAAGACGGCGCAATACCACCGCATAGACGGAAGCCCTGGAAAGCAAGGGGATCGTATCCATGGCCGACTCGCAGACAAATTTTAGACCCTGAACCAATTGTTCAGCCAGGTCCCTACTGACTCAGGAGCGTCCCCCGTTCCACCAGCTCTTGCAGCAGGAGCTTCGCCCTTTCAGTCAGAGTCTGTGACACCAGGGTCCCGGCCAGAGCCGGCCTCACCGCCGAACCCACAACAGTGAATAGGTAGCGGGCCACAGCCTCCACTCTCCTATCAGCAGGGTCCTTAAATGCAGGAGCCCCTTCCACAGGCAACAAGGTGGCCTTGCTCAGTCTGGACACAGGAGGGTCCACTGACGGAGGAGAGACCCACTTTTTCAAAAAGTCCTCCTCAAGGGGGTAACGGGTGGCAAAGTATTTTGGAACGGCAAAAACTTTTTGCGGTGTATCCCATTCCTTGTACAACATATTGTCCAAAAAAGGAACACAAGGAAACACTTTCGCGGTGCGTGGCGGTTTGCAGAACCCAAAAGGGGCTGGCACGTCAGTTGCCTCCGCCACATCTTTAAGTTTTAGAGTATCACGCACCGCAGAAATAAAAGCTCCAACAAATTCCTTGTCAGCAACTGATCCTGAATCAGAGTCATCCTCACTGTCCACGTGGGTTAAGCCCGTATCCTCTGACACTACAGAACCAGAAGAAGAAATAGCATGGTCCGATTCTGCGTCAGAGACATCCCCAGAAGCAGGCTCAGGGAGGGGGCGCTTTTTACCCCCCATCCGGGCACCAGCCGCTTCAAACCTGGCGAGAGAAGACTCCAGGACAGCCGACATTGCCTCAACAGATGTGGCAGGGGGAGGGGCGTCAAGGGTTAACTCAGGCATTGCTGGGGAAGAAGTACCTGGCTCAGGCTCCATAATGCCCCAGCGCTGTGTCACCCTTACTGCAAGGCAGGAAAAAAAAAAACACTGGTCACCTCCTGGCTGCTACTACAGAGTATTGGGGCCCCTGGGACTCGCCACCCCTCCCGGTGCAGCGCGGTCTGAGAAGGACAAGGTGTGCTGAAACTGCCGGCTGCGCCGCGTCTGTCCCTCAGGCAGATTCCCGTTTTTTTTTGCAGGGCTGAAGCGGTCACACGAGGCCAAACGAATTCCAAGATGGCCGCCGAATGTGTAAAAAACCAGCACAGGACCACGGGAAAATGGCCGCCGAGCTATATAGAGCGCGTCTCCGGCAAAATGGCGGCCGTTGCGCATTTAAAAAGACAGTGACACAGCAAAAATAGGATTTTTGTACTCACCGTAAAATCCATTTCTCTGAGTTCATAGACGGACACAGCCTTCTTTGACAGTAGGGTTATATCCGCTTTCACTAGGAGAGTTTAGGCAGAAAAAAAGCACTTAAAGTGTTGTTAACAAACACAAACCTCAGTGCAGCTCCTCCCAGGGGGCGTGGCCCCCCCGGGTATAACCCACAAATGAGGGTCGGGTGCCGTGTCCGTCTATGAACTCACGAGAAATGGATTTTACGGTGAGTACAAAAATCCTATTTTCTCTTCAGTTCATAGACGGACACAGCCTTCTTTGACATTAGGGACGTCCCAAAGCAGTGTCAAAAATTTTCGAGGGGACGGAAAACAACACAGCAAAACAGGTTACACCCCAAACAAAACCGGAGTTGCTCAACGGAGAAACTCCAACCATAAACTGCCGCCTGTAACACCCTGTGGCCGAAGGAGGCATCAGAAGATGCACACACATCCACCTTGTAAAACTTTGAAAAGTGTGGACCGACGACCAGGTCGCCGCCTTACACTCCTGTAACACAGAGGCATGATGCCGGAAAACCCAAGAGGCACCGATCGCCCTGGTCGAATGCGCCGTAACCCGAAAGGGAGGCGCCCGCCCCTTCAGGGCATAGGCCTGAAGCACAATCCGTCGGATCCACCTAGAAATGGTGGCCAACGAGACTACCAGGCCATCTTGTAGGACCAGTCACCGACACAAACCGTGAGTCCGACTTCCGGAACGGAGTCGTAGCAGATAAGTACACCCGTAGGGCCCGAACCACATCCAGAGGATGTAAAAAGGCCTCCCCCTTGCATTTCGGCCGAGGAAATAAGGATGGAAGAACAATGTACACATCAATGTGAAAAGCCGAAAACGACCTTGGGGAGAAAAGACGGCTGCGGCCGCAGCACCACCTCATCCTTACGGATGACCAAGTAGGGAGCCTTGCAAGACAAGGCCGCCAGAACAGACAGACACCCGTCTGATCGAGGTAATTGCTACCAGAAATAAAATCACCATTTGTGACAGTCAACAAAAAACCTCCCGAATGTCCTCAAAGGGAGCATCCTGAAGCACTGAAAGGACTAAATTCAAGTCCCATGGGGGTAGTGGAGGGCGCACCGGAGGGGCCACATGCCAGACCCCCCGAACAGACGTACGCACCAAGGAGTGCGACGCCAAGGCTCATCGGAAGAAAAAACAGCCAGAGCAGAAAACTGACTCTCAACCGTACTTAAGGCGAGAGCCTGATCCACTCCCTGCTGTAAAAAATAGGATTTTTGTACTCACCGTAAAATCCATTTCTCTGAGTTCATAGACGGACACAGCATTCTTTGACAGTAGGGTTATATCCGCTTTCACTAGGAGAGTTTTAGGCAGAAAAAAAGCACTTAAAGTGTTAACAACACATTCCTCAGTGCAGCTCCTCCCAGGGGGCGTGGCCTCCCCTGTATAACCCACACCCTGCTCTAGTAGCCTCAGTCCGTAACAAGCAGTACAAACAAAGGAGGGGTGGGTGCTGTGTCCGTCCATGAACTCAGAGAAATGGATTTTACGGTGAGTACAAAAAAAAAGGATTTTTGTACTCACCGTAAAATCCATTTCTCTGAGTTCATAGACGGACACAGCCTTCATTGACCTTAGGGTTTTTTTTTTCTCTGGGGCTCATTTTTCACTCGTGGTATGGCTGGGGCTTTTTCACCCCCCAACCGAGCACTGGCTGCTTCAAACCTGGTGAGAAAAAGACTCCAGGACAGCCGACACCGACTCAACAGATGTGGCAGGGGAAGGGGCGCTAAGGGTTAATTCCGGCATTGTAAGGAATGAGGGGCCTGATTCAGGCCCCAACATTGCCGTTGCCATTTCACCCCTACTGCCAAGGGCAGGAAAAAAGTCCCCCACAGGTCACCTCCCGGCCGCTAGAGCACAGTATGGGGCCCCCTGAGACTCACCACCCTCTGGTACAGCGCGGTCTGTGAAGGCAAGTGTGTGCTGAGGAGAAGCTGCAGCGCTGCGTCTTTCCCCTCAGATGATTCGCAGTCTTTTTTCCCCGCCGAAACGGCCACTAAAATGGCCGTCGTTGCGCAGTTTTAAAAAGACAGTGTACCCAAAAATGACAGTACACCAAAACAGCACACACAAAAATGCCCAGAATGTCCACCACAGTCCCCTGCAGTGACACAGAACAGCCCCAGCCATACCACGAGTGAAAAATGAGCCCCAGAGAAAAAAAACCCCCTAAGGTCAATGAAGGCTGTGTCCGTCTATGAACGAAAGAGAAATCCTATTTTCTCTTTCGTTCATAGACGGACACAGCATTCTTTGACAGTAGGGACGTCCCAAAGCAGTGTCAAAAAAATTTGAGGGGTGGGAAAATAACACAGCAAACCAGGTTACACCCCAAACAAAACCGGAGTTGCTCAACGGAGAAACTCCAACCATAAACTGCCGCCTGTAACACCCTGCGGCCGAAGGAGGCATCAGAAGATGCACACACATCCACCTTGTAAAACTTTGAAAAAGTGTGGACTGACGACCAGGTCGCAGCCTTACACACCTGTAACACAGAGGCATGATGCCGGAAAGCCCAAGAGGCCCCGATCGCCCTGGTGGAATGCGCCGTAACCCGAAAGGGAGGCGCCCGCCCCTTCAGGGCATAGGCCTGAAGCAAAATCCATCGGATCCACCTAGAAATGGTGGCCGACGAGACTGCCAGGCCCTCTTGTAGGACCAGCCACTGACGCGAACAGTGAGTCCGACTTCCGGAACGGAATCGTAGCAGATAAGTACACTCGTAGGGCCCGAACCACATCCAGAGGATGTAAAGGGGCCCCTCTCCCTGTATTTCGGCCGAGGACATAAGGATGGAAGAACAATGTCCCCATCAATGTGAAAAGCCGAAACCACCTTTGGGAGAAAAAACGGCTGCGGTCGCAGCACCACCTCATCCTTACGGATGACCAAGCAGGGTGCCTTGCAAGACAAGGCCGCCAGAACAGACAGACACCCGTCTGATCGAGGTAATTGCTACCAGAAATAAAATCACCTTTTGTGACAATAAAACAAAAAACCTCCCAAATGTCCTCAAAGGGAGCATCCTGAAGCACTGAAAGGACTAAATTCAAGTCCCATGGGGGTAGTGGAGGGCGCACCGGAGGGGCCACATGCCAGACCCCCTGACCAAACGTACGCACCCAGGAGTGCTACGCCAAGGGTCACTGCAAGTAAAAAACAGCCAGAGCAGAAATCTGGCTCCTAACCATATGTAAGGCGAGAGCCGGAACCACTCCCTGCTGCAAAGACAGCAGAATCCTGAACACAACGCATGTACGAGAGTGCCAGTTCATCTCCCCACACACAGAGAAGTAGGCCTTCCATGTATGAGGAAAAAACCTACGTGAGGTAGACTTCCGTGCAGGCAGCACGGTAGAGACCACCGAGCCCAATAGGCCTCGGTCCTTCAGCCCCTGGCTCTCAACAGCCACGCCGCCAAGTCGTTGGCTGTCAAACAGGGTGGAAGATCGGACCCTGTAACAGAAGATCATCTCCCAGGGGAAGACACCAGGGGGCATCTGCCACCAGACGCACCAGGTCCGCGTACCAGGAGCGACGCGGCCAATCTGGGGCAATCAGGATCGATAGAATCCCATCGGCTTCCACTCTGCGCAGCAGGCGAGGAAGAAGCTTCCGAGGACGGAAGGTGGAAATTTTTAGGCGATAGTGACCCCAAGGAGCGCCTGACGCGTCCGCCCACGGGTCCTTAAACCTGGCGACGAACCGTGGCACCTACCGATAGAGACGGGACGCTAGAAGGTCCACGTCCGGAGTGCCCCACTTTTTGTCACAGACCCTGAAAACACCTGCGGGTGGAGAGACCCCTCTCCTTGCCCTAGTGTAGCGCGACTTAGGAAGTCGGCTAGCCATACTGTACCCCCGAAACGTACACGGCCAATAGAGCCGGAACGGACCTTTCGTCCCACCGAAGGAAGTGCGCTGCAGTTGAACTCCGTGTGCCTCCCTGTTGATTGACGTACGCCACGGCGTTGTCGGACTGGATCCTGACCGGTCGGCCCTGTAGATCCAGGGACCACCTGGCAAGGCACAGCTTAATTGCTCGAAGCTCCAGAATACTGAACGGTAGGCGGGACTCCTCCGGAGTCCAGCGCCCCTGGGCTGACTGGGTGCCCCAAACGCCCCCCCCCAACCGGAGAGGCTGGCATCCGTCGCGACCACTGTCCAGTGGCACGGCAGAAAACGACTTCCCGGCCCGAAGCACCGGAGACGCCAGCCACCACACCAGGGGAGACTTGACCAGTTGACTCAATGAACCTGATAAACCAGAGATGACGGAAGCTTATCCCAACGTGACAGCAGTTCCTTCTCTAGCACCCTGGCGTGGAATTGGGCATACAGAACCACCTCGAAAGAGGCCCCCGTCAGACCCAGAACCCTCATGCAGAATTGCAGAGATGACCACTTCTAGGTCGACAACTGCTGCCCAGCAGATTGCAGAGCCTGAATTTTTTTCCCCGTTAGGAGAAAAAAACTCCCGGCCCGGCAGAATCCAGGACTAGTCCCAGGAATTCTAGTCCCCGAGACAGAATCAACACTGACTTCTGGACAATACAGAAGCCAGCCAAACTCTTGGAGAGTCTGACATGTGATAGACACGGCCCCACTAATTCAGAGCTTGAAGAAGCTCGTAGGAGAATGTCGTCCAGACATCCAATGATAACAAACCCCCGCTGTCACAGCCGGGCCAGTATCGGGACGAGCACCTCGGTGAAAACCCGTGGTGTCGACACCAAGCCGAGCGGGAGGGCCACAAAATGAAAATGGTCCTCCCCCGACCGCAAAGCCCAGAATCTCTGGTGCTTAGAGCATATGGGAACATGCAGGTACGCGTTCATGACATCCAAGGACGCCAGAAAATCCCCATCCTGAAATTTTGCACTTTGACAAAAGCAAACGAGGGCCTCGAGGCCCAGGATTGGACGGACCCCGTCCTCCTTGGGGACTACAAATAGATTGGAGTAATACCCCTGAGACCGTTCCATCGAGGGAACTGGCACAATCACTCACCCGACCAGAAGATCCTGGACAGCCCCTGACAGAGCCAACCAGCGAACCGGAGGAAGCCAGAGGCTGGAGGGAAAAAAATCCTGTTTGGTAGACGACAGAAACTCTAACTCGCACCCCGAGGAAAACACTTCGCAAACCCCACGGTCGGGGAGGAGAGACCTCCACCGAGCTACAAATTCGCGAAGCCAGTCCCCCACCCGAGACACGGGTGGGGGCAGACCCACAGGCGGAAGCAGGTATGTCCGCAGGCTCGTTGGGCTTGCGGAACCAGGTGCGTTGGTGCCCCGCAGCGGGGGTCTTGGCACCTTGCAAACCATCCCTCACCGCCAGGGTGGGCGAAAAAACGCCAAGGGGCAGTAAAGGAGGGTCCTTGCACATGGGGAGGTCCCTAGCCCTTCCCAGACTGTGGGAACAGCATGCTCTAACCACCCGCGGCATCCTTAATGACGCCACTCAGGGAAGTCCCAAAAGGACCGTTTACCCCTAGAGGCCATTCACCAAGGCCTAGTCTGAGGACTAGTCCGCAGACCAGCCATCAGCCACACAAGGCAGCGCAGTACCACCATATAGGCGGAAGCCCTGGAAAGCAAGAGCGTAACCAGGACCGACTCACAGACAAATTTCAAGACCCAGAACTAAATGTTCAGCCAGGTCCTTGCAGGTCTCGGAAGCCTCCAGCTCTTGCAGCAAAAACAAAACGTTGCCCGTGCAGTCAGAGTCCGTGACACCAGAGCTCCGGCCAAAAAACGGTCTCACAGCCGAACCCCCTGCCGCGAGGATGGAGCGGGCCACAGCCTCCATTCTGCCAACGGCAGGAGCCCCATCCACATGGTGGCTAGCTCACCTGGACACGGGAGGGTCCACGGACGGAGGAGAGACCCACTTCTACTAAAAAGGTCCTCCACAAAGGGATAACGGGTCGCAACGCAAACTGTCTGCGGCGTATCCCATTCCTTGTAGTACAACCGTCCCAAATAGGAATGCAAGGAAAAAATTGTCAGTGCGTGGCGGTTCACGGGACCCACCTGACAGGTGTCCCCGCCCCATACTCAAGTACAGAGTAACACGCCTGCAGAAAAAATAGCTCCAACAATTCCATTCAGTAACCGACCCTGAACCAGAGTCGCTCTCACTGTGCGCGTGGATTAAGCCTGCATCATCTGACATACAGTGTCAGAGATATCCCCAGAAGCAGGCCAGGGTGGGGGGTGCTAATATCCCCCCCATCCGGCCCCTAGTCGCTTCAACCTGGTGAGAAAAAAACGCCATTGTCATAGCAGATGTGGTAGGGGGAGGGGCAGCAAGGGTTAACTCAGGCTTACAGGGGAAGAGATACCTGTCATGGCTCTACAACGCCTCCCCCCCCCCCCGTGTCACCAATCCTGCAAAGCAGAAAACAACCCACGGTCACCAACCGGCCGTTACAGAGCATGGGGGGCCCCCAGGGAAACTCACCATCCCTCCCGTTTTGCAGCGCGGTCTGAGAGAGCCTGTGCGGTGCTGAGAAGCCGGCTGAGCTGCGTCTGTCTCTCCCAACAAATTTGCGGGCTTTCTCCAGTGCTAAAATGGCCACACGAGGCCAATCGAATCTTTAAGATGGCCGCCGAATAGCAAAAAAACAGCCCAGGACCACAAGAAAATGGCGGATGTTGCGCATTTAAAAAGACAGCAAAACAGCACAGCAAAAAAATCACATTCCAGCACAGAAAAAGGCCCCTGCAGTGAACACACACAGCCCCCGCTACGCACACAGGTCCAGGTGATAGGAGACCCCAGAAAAAAAAAAACCCTCACAGCCGTCACCCAAAAGGGAAGGAGGGAGAGGAATAAGGGAGAGAGGAAAGCAGGGCGGACCCTCAGTCGACCTCCCATGGGAAAATTCCAGCCAGACCACTTACCTGAGCAAGGGGCCACTACTTACCCGTCCTGCGACTACCCGGCTGGAGGTATCCCAGACAGAACCAACGTCCGCTAAACGGCATGGCTGTCGGCCAGACACACTGTGACAAAGCCATAGAGACCGGTCATATGTGTGCCCTAGAACAAAATGTTCCCCGGCCGCCCCTGGAGCAACGGGGCCTGTCGTGGACGTCCCAAAGCTGAGCTGAGGGCCGGCACACGCTCGATGGCCGAACATGGGGGGACTACAAGGGTCGAGGACCCAGCCTGTCACCCAGTCGGCTGTTGATAGAAGAATCACAGGATTCAAAAATGCAGGAACAAAATAATAAAAGTGAAAAAAAATCGCCAGAAAAAAGTCCAGGAACTCCAGAGAGAGCCTTGACCTCCTGTCGTTAGGCAGGAAAAAAACTGAGGCTACTAGAGCAGGGTGTGGGTTATACCCGGGGGGGCCACGCCTCCTGGGAGGAGCTGCACTGAGGAATGTGTTGTTAACACTTTAAGTGCTTTTTTTCTGCCTAAAACTCTCCTAGTGAAAGCGGATATAACCCTACTGTCAAAGAATGCTGTGTCCGTCTATGAACGGAAGAGAAAACAGCAGAACCCTGTACACCACGTATATACGAGAGTGCCAGTACATCTCCTCACACACACAGAGAAGTAGGCCTTCCACGTAGATGTAAATCCTACGTGAGGTAGACTTCCGTGCAGGCAGCACGGCAGAGACCACCGAGCCCAATAGGCCTCGGACCTTCATCCCCAGGCTCTCAACAGCCACGCCGCTAAAGCCAGTGGCTGTAAAACAGGGTGGAAAATCTGACCCTGTAACAGAAGATCAACCCCCAGGAGAAGACGCTAGGGGGCGTCTGCCACCAGACGCACCCGGTCCGCGTACCAGGAGCGACCAATCTGGGGTAATCAGGATTGATAGAATCCCTTCGGCTTCCACTCTGCGCAGCAGGCGAGGAAGAAACCACCGAGGAGGGAAGGTGTAAATTAGGCGATAGTGAGCCCAAGGAGCCACCAACGCGCCTGACGCGTCCGCCCACGGGTCCCTTGACCTGGCCACGACCGTGGCACCTCCCGGTTGAGGCGGGACGCTAGAAGGTCCACGCCTGGAGTGCCCCACTTTCGGCAGAGACTCCGAAACCCCTGCGGGTGGAGAGACCACTCACCTTGGTCTAGCGTAGTCCGACTCAGGAAGTCGGCTTGCCAATTCCGAACTCCCGGAATGTACACGGCCGATAGAGCCGGAATGGACCTTTCGGCCCACCGAAGGATGTGCGCGACCCTCGTCGCTGCAACAGAACGCTGTGTGCCTCCCTGATGAGCGATGTACGCCACGGCGTTGTCGGACAGGGTCCTGACCGGTCGGCCCTGTAGATCCAGGGACCACCAGGCAAGGCAAAGCTTGATCCAGAACATCGATCTGTAGGTGGGACTCCACCTGAACCCAGCGCCCCTGGGCTGACTGGGTGCCCCAAAAGCCCCTCCCCAACCGGAGAGGCTGGCATCCGTCGCGAACACTGTCCAGTGACATGGCAGAAACAACTTCCCGGCCCGAAGCACCGGAGACGTCAACCACCACACCAGGGAAGACTTGACCAGTTGACTCAACTGAATCTGGTAATCCAGAGATGACGGAAGCTTGTCCCAACGTGACAGCAGTTCCCTCCGTAGCACCCTGGCGTGGAATTGGGCATACAGAACCGCCTCGAAAGAGGCCACCGTCAGACCCAGAACCCTCATGCAGAATCGCGGAGATGACCACTTCTAAGTTGACAACTGCTGCCCAGCAGATAGCAGAGTCCGAAGTTTTTCCGTTAGGAGAAAAAAACTCCCGCCCCCCCCCGGCGGAATCCAGGACTAGTCCCAGGAATTCCAGTCCCTGAGACGGAATCAACACTGACTTCTGGACAATACAGAAACCAGCCGAACTCTTGTAGAGTCTGACATGTGATAGACACGGCTCCACCAATGCAGAGCTCACAGAAGCTTGTAGGAGAATGTCGTCCAGACATCCCATGATAACAAACACCCGCTGTAACAGCCGGGACAGTATCGGGACGAGCCCCCGGTGAAAACCCGTGGTGTCGACACCAAGCCGAGCGGGAGGGCCACAAAATGAAAATGGTCCTCCCTGACCGCAAAGCCCAGAATCTCTGGTGCTTAGAGCATATGGGAACATGCAGGTACGCCAGAAAATCCCCATCCTGAAATTTTGCACTTTGACAAAAAACAAACGAGGGCTTTGAGGCCCAGGATTGGACGGACCCCGTCCTCCTCGGGGACTACAAACAGATTGGAGTAATACCCCTGAGACCGTTCCATCGAGGGAACTGGCACAATCACTCCCCCGACCAGAAGATCCTGGACAGCCCCTGACAGAGCCAACCAGCGAACCGGAGGAAGCCAGAGGCTGGAGGGAAAAAATTCTGTTAGGTAGCCAAGAGAGAAAATCTATCTTGCACCGCGAGAAAACAACTTCGCAAATCCAACGGTCGGAAAGAAGAGACCTCAACCGAGCCGCAAAGTCACAAAGCCGGCCCCCCACCCGTCACGGGTGGGGGCAGACCTACATGCGGAAGCAGTACTGTCCGCAGGCCCGCCAGGCACGTGGTACCTTCCCCCCTCAGGTCACCCCGATTCCTGCACCTTCCCTCCTCAGGTCACCCCGATTATTGCACCTTCCCCCCTCAGGTCACCCCGATTCCTGCACCTTCCCCCTCAGGTCACCCCGATTCCTGCACCTTCTCCCCTCAGGTCACCCCGATTCCTGCACCTTCCCCCCTCAGGTCACCCCGATTCCTGCACCTTCCCCCCTCAGGTCACCCCGATTCCTGCACCTTCCCCCCTCAGGTCACCCCGATTCCTGCACCTTCTCCCCTCAGGTCACCCCGATTCCTGCACCTTCCCCCCTCAGGTCACCCCGATTCCTGCACCTTCCCCCCTCAGGTCACCCCGATTCCTGCACCTTCCCCCCTCAGGTCACCCCGATTCCTGCACCTTCTCCCCTCAGGTCACCCCAATCCCTGCACCTTCACCCCTCAGGTCACCCCAATCCCTGCACCTTCACCCCTCAGGTCACCCCAATTACTGCACCTTCACCCCTCAGGTCACCCCAATTCCTGCACCTTCTCCCCTCAGGTCACCCCAATTCCTGCACCTTCACCCCTCAGGTCACCCCAATTACTGCACCTTCACCCCTCAGGTCACCCCAATTCCTGCACCTTCACCCCTCAGGTCACCCCAATTCCTGCACCTTCCCCCCTCAGGTCACCCCAATTCCTGCACCTTCACCCCTCAGGTCACCCCAATTACTGCACCTTCACCCCTCAGGTCACCCCAATTACTGCACCTTCACCCCTCAGGTCACCCCAATTCCTGCACCTTCTCCCCTCAGGTCACCCTTATTCCTGCACCTTCACCCCTCAGGTCACCCCGATTCCTGCACCTTCCCCCCTCAGGTCACCCCGATTCCTGCACCTTCCCCCCTCAGGTCACCCCGATTCCTGCACCTTCCCCCCTCAGGTCACCCCGATTCCTGCACCTTCACCCCTCAGGTCACCCCGATTCCTGCACCTTCCCCTCTCAGGTCACCCCGATTCCTGCACCTTCACCCCTCAGGTCACCCCAATTCCTGCACCTTCTCCCCTCAGGTCACCCCCAATTCCTGCACCTTCTCCCCTCAGGTCACCCCGATTCCTGCACCTTCTCCCCTCAGGTCACCCCGATTCCTGCACCTTCTCCCCTCAGGTCACCCCGATTCCTGCACCTTCTCCCCTCAGGTCACCCCGATTCCTGCACCTTCTCCCCTCAGGTCACCCCGATTCCTGCACCTTCACCCCTCAGATCAGCCCAATTCCTGCACCTTCACCCCTCAGGTCACCCCGATTCCTGCACCTTCCCCCCTCAGGTCACCCCGATTCCTGCACCTTCCCCCCTCAGGTCACCCCGATTCCTGCACCTTCCCCCCTCAGGTCACCCCAATTACTGCACCTTCCCCCCTCAGGTCACCCCGATTCCTGCACCTTCCCCCCTCAGGTCACCCCGATTCCTGCACCTTCCCCCCTCAGGTCACCCCGATTCCTGCACCTTCCCCCCTCAGGTCACCCCGATTCCTGCACCTTCCCCCCTCAGGTCACCCCGATTCCTGCACCTTCCCCCCTCAGGTCACCCCGATTCCTGCACCTTCCCCCCTCAGGTCACCCCGATTCCTGCACCTTCACCCCTCAGGTCACCCCGATTCCTGCACCTTCCCCCCTCAGGTCACCCCGATTCCTGCACCTTCTCCCCTCAGGTCACCCCGATTCCTGCACCTTCTCCCCTCAGGTCACCCCGATTCCTGCACCTTCCCCCCTCAGGTCACCCCGATTCCTGCACCTTCCCCCCTCAGGTCACCCTGATTCCTGCACCTTCCCCCCTCAGGTCACCCTGATTCCTGCACCTTCCCCCCTC
Organism: Rana temporaria; assembly: GCF_905171775.1. Lineage (NCBI taxonomy): Eukaryota > Metazoa > Chordata > Amphibia > Anura > Ranidae > Rana > Rana temporaria. The sequence goes on from NW_024404471.1 coordinate 75,370, forward strand.
AGGTCACCCTGATTCCTGCACCTTCCCCACTCAGGTCACCCCGATTCCTTAGTTATACGGTTCCAGTCCTCTGTCTCTACGTAACACGGAAGGTTTGATTGACTTTGTAACGGCTACCCACTGGTAGTGAGGGGTATCGGCCGTTGGAGACGTCCTTTTCCCTGGCAAGCTGCGATATGCAAGTACCGCCGGTATATCCCATCGAACACCCTTCCAAGAAACGAGACGGACTACGTTTGAAGAGTCAAGCAGACTGACTTTATTTGGCATATTTCACCTGCTTATATCTGCTTACAACTGTACAGAAACAAATGACACTCCCCCCCCCCCCCCCAGGGGGGCCTTCAATACACACACTTTGAAAGAATGACCTTCCCTTGAGCCAATCAGCTGCTAGCCATTTTGGCTCCTTAACTTGATCAGACAATAGAATGCAATTAACCTTTAAAACAATTATCACTCACACATAATCCCCATCAGCATACACCTCACAGGGGGGCTGTTTACCTCCACAAAAGAGTTCATTAGCTATGCGAAGAGTACATTAGCATTCAGCAGTGAAAGAGACTCTTTGTCCAGTTAACCCTTTGAGCTCAGAATACAATGCGGTACATCCAATTGTGACAAGCCATGCAGTTCCTTGTAGTCCTCCCTGCATGAAGATTATAACTGTCCCGGCAGCATGCATATGTCCGTTACACTACTCCCCCTTTTGTGGAACACTCCGGCAGACCCGGATTGATCCTTTTCGGATCAACTTGGGGATGTCCGGTCTGCTGTTAGGGTAAAAGTTCCGTTTGCCTGGACCGTCCGTTAGCCTTCCCATTGGCTTACCAGGTCGGTAGCTGATGGTGACGGTGAAGAATAGAATTCAATTCTGGAACAGTCACTTGCTTTGCTCTCTCAATGGCTCCCAAAACCTGTTGCTGATGCTCTTGGGACAGATACGGCACCACCTGGATGCAAATCCCATTTAATCTTTTGACAATTTCCGCCTGTTTGTGCATTTCAATGTTCAAGCCACGGGACATCTCATAATACATGACATAGTGTCGTTGCATCTCTGATTTCTCACTGGCCAACTTGTCACATTCCCATTTTAGACTGTGATATTGTGCCTGATCTACAGTACATGGCGGGGAAGGTAGTCTTACCCGGTTCTCAGCAGCAAGCGGGTTGATTCCAGCAACGCGGGTGGTCACGGGACAAGCAGCAGCAGGTGTAGGTAAATAAGCCGAAGTCAGAGGGCCAATGTCGTTGCCCAGCACCACCTCGGCAGGTAGGTTGTCCATGATACCAACTGTGGTCTTTCCTGACCCGGCTCCCCAGTCTAAGTGCACCCGGGCGGTGGGTACGCGAAATACAGCACCCCCTGCGACCCGGACGGCAACTGTGCGATTGGACACGTTCTCTGGCTTTACCAGATGTTTTTGAATCAGAGTGATAGTAGTCCCGGAATCTCTTAGGCCTTGTGCTACTTGTCCATTCACTCGTACCTCCTGACGGTGATGCTGACGGTTATCCGGAGAGGCCACTTGTATTGGGTCTGCCTCATACCAAATTCCCAGACATTCCTCAGGGCCCCCCTCGGTCTCCAGGCAGTGGGCCGCAGAGGGACGTGATGGAGTGACCTCTGTGTTGGGTGTTGTGCGTCTCCAATTGTTATTGGTAGCTCTCAAAGGGCAATAACGAGCAATATGTCCCGTGTCGCTGCAGTGATGGCACGTCACCCTAGGCGAATCCCGGGGGTAGTTGCTAGGCCCCTGAGGATGTGGTGGGACTGGAGCCCGAAACTCTGGGCGTGGGGTGACGGTTGGAGTACGCGGTTCTACCTTCTGAGCCAGCCGCATAGTACCCTGGCTTACTTTCCTTGTCTCCGCGTACTCATCTGCTAGCCGAGCCGCCTCATTTAAGTTAGCGGGACGGCGATCTTGTACCCAGTCTTGTATGTCTGCGGCCAGGTCTTGGAAGAAATGTTCCATTAGGAACAGCTGCAATACTTCCTCCCCGGTGTTGGCCTTGCACCCTTGGACCCAAAGGGATGCCACCCTTTGTAACTGGTTGGCCCATTCCATGTGGGAGTCCACAGCCATCTTCTTGGAATCCCGGAAGCGCCGGCGGTAGGCTTCTGGCGTTACGGCATATCGGGTTAGCAGCGCCTTTTTAACTTGCTGATATTGTAAAATATCCTCTGGAGCGAGAGCCCGAAAGGCTTCATTGGCTTTGCCCGACAATTTCCCCGACAAAATAGTGACCCATTGGTCTGGTGGTACCTGGTGTAGTGAGCACTGCCTCTCAAAGTCCGCCAAATATCCATCGATTTCCTCCTCACTTTCTACAAAAGCTTTAAATGCAGTGAACGGTATTTTCTTTCCTGTAGCAGCAGGTGGGGGGGTAGGGACTGCAGGTGTAATGGGCTGTCTCGCTCTTACCAGTTCCAGTTCTTGTCCCCTCTTCGTTTGTATCTCCTCCCTTGCTTCCCGGAACAGCTGGTTGATTAGTTCCACGGACGTTTCTGGATACAAGGATAATCTCCACTGTACAATCCCAGTAATTACATCTTCTTTGCTGACCGGTACAAGGGGCTCAGTTCCTTCCATGGATCCATCCATTTCGTCCAGCTCCAGCAGGTCAGCTATCAGCTCCCTCCGTGGTCTGTTACTGGCGCTCCTACCACGACTCTCCAATAGATCTTTTAGTGTGGATCTTTTCAGCCTGGCGTACTGCGACTCCATTCAGCACTTGCTCTTTGGATAAAAGGACCATCCCACTGCTACCAACCAATGTAACGGCTACCCACTGGTAGTGAGGGGTATCGGCCGTTGGAGACGTCCTTTTCCCTGGCAAGCTGCGATATGCAAGTACCGCCGGTATATCCCATTGAACGCCCTTCCAAGAAACGAGACGTGCTACGTTTGCAGAGTCAAGCAGACTGACTTTATTTGGCATATTTCACCTGCTTATATCTGCTTACAACTGTACAGAAACAAATGACACTCCCCCCCCCCCAGGGGGGACTTCAATACACACACTTTGAAAGAATGACCTTCCCTTGAGCCAATCAGCTGCTAGCCATTTTGGCTCCTTAACTTGATCAGACAATAGAATGCAATTAACCTTTAAAACAATTATCACTCACACATAATCCCCATCAGCATACACCTCGCAGGGGGGCTGTTTACCTCCACAAAAGAGAGTTCATTAGCTATGCGAAGGGTACATTAGCATTCAGCAGTGAAAGAGACTCTTTGTCCAGTTAACCCTTTGAGCTCAGAATACAATGCGGTACATCCAATTGTGACAAGCCATGCAGTTCCTTGTAGTCCCCCTGCATGAAGATTATCGATGTCCCGGCAGCATGCATATGTCCGTTACAGACTTCCCAAGAGAAAGTGACACACAAGGTGCGGATCAAAGTCTCCACCCCCTCTCCGCCCCCCTGCAACAACTTACCTGCTGGGATTTTATCTGGAACTCTTGCAGCTCCTCCTCTGTGAGTGGAAGGCAGTCGTCGTCATTCTCTGGAGACTCCTGCCAGCCCATCTCTTTCAGTAATCTGCAAATAGGAAGGACAGGGTATGTACAGAGCGACACCAAACATATATCTCCCTTTCCACCGAACCCGCAGGCTTACCTGTGTTCTGCTTCCAGTGAATAAGACAGCCGGCCGCGCTGCTCTTCTAGAGAGTCGGAAATGCCGTTGAGATGGCGGCTCTCCTCGACGTGCTCGCCGTCTCCATTGTTTAGATCGGCTGGGCTCCGATTCTGCACCTAAGACAGGACACGTTACTGTCAGACGCACGCAAAACGCCATTACAAGGTACGATCGATGAGATACGCGATCCTTGTCACAAGACATGCATGTCGTCTTATCATTGGATCCTCTGCAGGGCTGTCTTAATGAGAGGGAACACCTGGGCACTGTCCAGGGGCCCCAGCTGCATGGGGGCACCCTGCACTTTCCCCAAAGCAGCTGGTCCTTGAGCCCACGCTGCCCCGAAGTTGGGGGCCCCCTGATTTCATAGTAATAGATAGATACACAGGGGAGGCCGTCTGCCTACCTACTTGATGTCTGTTTACCTGCACTGTCATCATTGCAGGGGGCCCCAGAGCATTACTTTTCCCAGGGGCCCACAAAGCTATTAAGACAGCCCTGATCCTCTGTCCTGAAATCTATACTGTCTGTACTCTGCACTCAGCTCCGCCCACCTAAGCTCCGCCCTGAATTAAAAGTAGAAAATAATTATAATAAATAAAAAAAGCGTACTATAGCTCCGCCTTTTGCAGCCATTTTAACATGAAGGAAAACTTCATGTATTTGGAACCTAAAAGTTGCTTCACAGCGAAATCCTCAGAAATATTTATTAAATGAAACAAATAATATCACAAAAACTCCAAAAGACAAATAAAAGTGTTTAATCTGGTGGGTGGTGCCGAGACCCTCATATAGATAACTGGATAGAGAATGTTCCTTACATTGGTGATCAGTGAGAAGAATGTCCCTTACATTGGTGATCAGTGAGAAGAATGTCCCTTACATTGGTGATCAGTGAGAAGAATGTCCCTTACATTGGTGATCAGTGAGAAGAATGTCCCTTACATTGGTGATCAGTGAGAAGAATGTCCCTTACATTGGTGATCAGTGAGAAGAATGTCCCTTACATTGGTGATCAGTGAGAAGAATGTCCCTTACATTGGTGATCAGTGAGAAGAATGTCCCTTACATTGGTGATCAGTGGGAAGAATGTCCCTTACATTGGTGATCAGTGAGAAGAATGTCCCTTACATTGGTGATCAGTGAGAAGAATGTCCCTTACATTGGTGATCAGTGGGAAGAATGTCCCTTACATTGGTGATCAGTGAGAAGAATGTCCCTTACATTGGTGATCAGTGGGAAGAATGTCCCTTACATTGGTGATCAGTGAGAAGAATGTCCCTTACATTGGTGATCAGTGAGAAGAATGTCCCTTACATTGGTGATCAGTGAGAAGAATGTCCCTTACATTGGTGATCAGTGAGAAGAATGTCCCTTACATTGGTGATCAGTGAGAAGAATGTCCCTTACATTGGTGATCAGTGAGAAGAATGTTCCTTACATTGGTGATCAGTGAGAAGAATGTCCCTTACATTGGTGATCAGTGAGAAGAATGTCCCTTACATTGGTGATCAGTGAGAAGAATGTCCCTTACATTGGTGATCAGTGGGAAGAATGTCCCTTACATTGGTGATCAGTGAGAAGAATGTTCCTTACATTGGTGATCAGGGGGAAGAATGTCCCTTACATTGGTGATCAGTGAGAAGAATGTCCCTTACATTGGTGATCAGTGAGAAGAATGTCCCTTACATTGGTGATCAGGGGGAAGAATGTCCCTTACATTGGTGATCAGTGAGAAGAATGTCCCTTACATTGGTGATCAGTGAGAAGAATGTCCCTTACATTGGTGATCAGGGGGAAGAATGTCCCTTACATTGGTGATCAGTGAGAAGAATGTCCCTTACATTGGTGATCAGTGGGAAGAATGTCCCTCACATTGGTGATCAGTGGGAAGAATGTCCCTTACATTGGTGATCAGTGAGAAGAATGTCCCTTACATTGGTGATCAGTGAGAAGAATGTCCCTTACATTGGTGATCAGTGAGAAGAATGTCCCTTACATTGGTGATCAGTGAGAAGAATGTCCCTTACATTGGTGATCAGTGGGAAGAATGTCCCTTACATTGGTGATCAGTGGGAAGAATGTCCCTTACATTGGTGATCAGTGAGAAGAATGTTCCTTACATTGGTGATCAGTGAGAAGAATGTCCCTTACATTGGTGATCAGTGGGAAGAATGTCCCTTACATTGGTGATCAGTGAGAAGAATGTCCCTTACATTGGTGATCAGTGGGAAGAATGTCCCTTACATTGGTGATCAGTGAGAAGAATGTCCCTTACATTGGTGATCAGTGGGAAGAATGTCCCTTACATTGGTGATCAGTGAGAAGAATGTCCCTTACATTGGTGATCAGTGAGAAGAATGTTCCTTACATTGGTGATCAGTGAGAAGAATGTCCCTTACATTGGTGATCAGTGAGAAGAATGTCCCTTACATTGGTGATCAGTGAGAAGAATGTCCCTTACATTGGTGATCAGTGAGAAGAATGTCCCTTACATTGGTGATCAGTGAGAAGAATGTTCCTTACATTGGTGATCAGTGAGAAGAATGTCCCTTACATTGGTGATCAGTGAGAAGAATGTCCCTTACATTGGTGATCAGTGAGAAGAATGTCCCTTACATTGGTGATCAGTGGGAAGAATGTCCCTTACATTGGTGATCAGTGAGAAGAATGTTCCTTACATTGGTGATCAGGGGGAAGAATGTCCCTTACATTGGTGATCAGTGAGAAGAATGTCCCTTACATTGGTGATCAGTGAGAAGAATGTCCCTTACATTGGTGATCAGGGGGAAGAATGTCCCTTACATTGGTGATCAGTGAGAAGAATGTCCCTTACATTGGTGATCAGTGAGAAGAATGTTCCTTACATTGGTGATCAGTGAGAAGAATGTCCCTTACATTGGTGATCAGGGGGAAGAATGTCCCTTACATTGGTGATCAGTGAGAAGAATGTCCCTTACATTGGTGATCAGTGGGAAGAATGTCCCTCACATTGGTGATCAGTGGGAAGAATGTCCCTTACATTGGTGATCAGTGAGAAGAATGTCCCTTACATTGGTGATCAGTGAGAAGAATGTCCCTTACATTGGTGATCAGTGAGAAGAATGTCCCTTACATTGGTGATCAGTGAGAAGAATGTCCCTTACATTGGTGATCAGTGGGAAGAATGTCCCTTACATTGGTGATCAGTGGGAAGAATGTCCCTTACATTGGTGATCAGTGAGAAGAATGTTCCTTACATTGGTGATCAGTGAGAAGAATGTCCCTTACATTGGTGATCAGTGAGAAGAATGTCCCTTACATTGGTGATCAGTGAGAAGAATGTCCCTTACATTGGTGATCAGTGAGAAGAATGTCCCTTACATTGGTGATCAGTGGGAAGAATGTCCCTTACATTGGTGATCAGTGAGAAGAATGTCCCTTACATTGGTGATCAGTGAGAAGAATGTCCCTTACATTGGTGATCAGTGGGAAGAATGTCCCTTACATTGGTGATCAGTGAGAAGAATGTCCCTTACATTGGTGATCAGTGGGAAGAATGTCCCTTACATTGGTGATCAGTGAGAAGAATGTCCCTTACATTGGTGATCAGTGAGAAGAATGTCCCTTACATTGGTGATCAGTGAGAAGAATGTCCCTTACATTGGTGATCAGTGAGAAGAATGTCCCTTACATTGGTGATCAGTGAGAAGAATGTCCCTTACATTGGTGATCAGTGAGAAGAATGTTCCTTACATTGGTGATCAGTGAGAAGAATGTCCCTTACATTGGTGATCAGTGAGAAGAATGTCCCTTACATTGGTGATCAGTGAGAAGAATGTCCCTTACATTGGTGATCAGTGGGAAGAATGTCCCTTACATTGGTGATCAGTGAGAAGAATGTTCCTTACATTGGTGATCAGGGGGAAGAATGTCCCTTACATTGGTGATCAGTGAGAAGAATGTCCCTTACATTGGTGATCAGTGAGAAGAATGTCCCTTACATTGGTGATCAGGGGGAAGAATGTCCCTTACATTGGTGATCAGTGAGAAGAATGTCCCTTACATTGGTGATCAGTGAGAAGAATGTTCCTTACATTGGTGATCAGTGAGAAGAATGTCCCTTACATTGGTGATCAGGGGGAAGAATGTCCCTTACATTGGTGATCAGTGAGAAGAATGTCCCTTACATTGGTGATCAGTGGGAAGAATGTCCCTCACATTGGTGATCAGTGGGAAGAATGTCCCTTACATTGGTGATCAGTGAGAAGAATGTCCCTTACATTGGTGATCAGTGAGAAGAATGTCCCTTACATTGGTGATCAGTGAGAAGAATGTCCCTTACATTGGTGATCAGTGAGAAGAATGTCCCTTACATTGGTGATCAGTGGGAAGAATGTCCCTTACATTGGTGATCAGTGGGAAGAATGTCCCTTACATTGGTGATCAGTGAGAAGAATGTTCCTTACATTGGTGATCAGTGAGAAGAATGTCCCTTACATTGGTGATCAGTGAGAAGAATGTCCTTACATTGGTGATCAGTGAGAAGAATGTCCCTTACATTGGTGATCAGTGAGAAGAATGTCCCTTACATTGGTGATCAGTGAGAAGAATGTCCCTTACATTGGTGATCAGTGAGAAGAATGTCCCTTACATTGGTGATCAGTGAGAAGAATGTCCTTACATTGGTGATCAGTGAGAAGAATGTCCCTTACATTGGTGATCAGTGAGAAGAATGTCCTTACATTGGTGATCAGTGAGAAGAATGTCCCTTACATTGGTGATCAGTGAGAAGAATGTCCCTTACATTGGTGATCAGTGAGAAGAATGTCCCTTACATTGGTGATCAGTGGGAAGAATGTCCCTTACATTGGTGATCAGTGAGAAGAATGTCCTTACATTGGTGATCAGGGAGAAGAATGTCCCTTACATTGGTGATCAGTGAGAAGAATGTCCCTTACATTGGTGATCAGTGAGAAGAATGTCCCTTACATTGGTGATCAGGGGAAGAATGTCCCTTACATTGGTGATCAGTGAGAAGAATGTCCCTTACATTGGTGATCAGTGAGAAGAATGTTCCTTACATTGGTGATCAGTGAGAAGAATGTCCCTTACATTGGTGATCAGGGGGAAGAATGTCCCTTACATTGGTGATCAGTGAGAAGAATGTCCCTTACATTGGTGATCAGTGGGAAGAATGTCCCTCACATTGGTGATCAGTGGGAAGAATGTCCCTTACATTGGTGATCAGTGAGAAGAATGTCCCTTACATTGGTGATCAGTGAGAAGAATGTCCCTTACATTGGTGATCAGTGAGAAGAATGTCCCTTACATTGGTGATCAGTGGGAAGAATGTCCCTTACATTGGTGATCAGTGGGAAGAATGTCCCTTACATTGGTGATCAGTGGGAAGAATGTCCCTTACATTGGTGATCAGTGAGAAGAATGTTCCTTACATTGGTGATCAGTGAGAAGAATGTCCCTTACATTGGTGATCAGTGAGAAGAATGTCCCTTACATTGGTGATCAGTGAGAAGAATGTCCCTTACATTGGTGATCAGTGAGAAGAATGTCCCTTACATTGGTGATCAGTGGGAAGAATGTCCCTTACATTGGTGATCAGTGAGAAGAATGTCCCTTACATTGGTGATCAGTGAGAAGAATGTCCCTTACATTGGTGATCAGTGGGAAGAATGTCCCTTACATTGGTGATCAGTGAGAAGAATGTCCCTTACATTGGTGATCAGTGGGAAGAATGTCCCTTACATTGGTGATCAGTGAGAAGAATGTCCCTTACATTGGTGATCAGTGAGAAGAATGTCCCTTACATTGGTGATCAGTGAGAAGAATGTCCCTTACATTGGTGATCAGTGAGAAGAATGTCCCTTACATTGGTGATCAGTGAGAAGAATGTCCCTTACATTGGTGATCAGTGAGAAGAATGTTCCTTACATTGGTGATCAGTGAGAAGAATGTCCCTTACATTGGTGATCAGTGAGAAGAATGTCCCTTACATTGGTGATCAGTGAGAAGAATGTCCCTTACATTGGTGATCAGTGGGAAGAATGTCCCTTACATTGGTGATCAGTGAGAAGAATGTTCCTTACATTGGTGATCAGGGGGAAGAATGTCCCTTACATTGGTGATCAGTGAGAAGAATGTCCCTTACATTGGTGATCAGTGAGAAGAATGTCCCTTACATTGGTGATCAGGGGGAAGAATGTCCCTTACATTGGTGATCAGTGAGAAGAATGTCCCTTACATTGGTGATCAGTGAGAAGAATGTTCCTTACATTGGTGATCAGTGAGAAGAATGTCCCTTACATTGGTGATCAGGGGGAAGAATGTCCCTTACATTGGTGATCAGTGAGAAGAATGTCCCTTACATTGGTGATCAGTGGGAAGAATGTCCCTCACATTGGTGATCAGTGGGAAGAATGTCCCTTACATTGGTGATCAGTGAGAAGAATGTCCCTTACATTGGTGATCAGTGAGAAGAATGTCCCTTACATTGGTGATCAGTGAGAAGAATGTCCCTTACATTGGTGATCAGTGAGAAGAATGTCCCTTACATTGGTGATCAGTGGGAAGAATGTCCCTTACATTGGTGATCAGTGGGAAGAATGTCCCTTACATTGGTGATCAGTGAGAAGAATGTTCCTTACATTGGTGATCAGTGAGAAGAATGTCCCTTACATTGGTGATCAGTGGGAAGAATGTCCCTTACATTGGTGATCAGTGAGAAGAATGTCCCTTACATTGGTGATCAGTGGGAAGAATGCCCCTTACATTGGTGATCAGTGAGAAGAATGTCCCTTACATTGGTGATCAGTGGGAAGAATGTCCCTTACATTGGTGATCAGTGAGAAGAATGTTCCTTACATTGGTGATCAGGGGGAAGAATGTCCCTTACATTGGTGATCAGTGAGAAGAATGTCCCTTACATTGGTGATCAGTGAGAAGAATGTCCCTTACATTGGTGATCAGGGGGAAGAATGTCCCTTACATTGGTGATCAGTGAGAAGAATGTCCCTTACATTGGTGATCAGTGAGAAGAATGTTCCTTACATTGGTGATCAGTGAGAAGAATGTCCCTTACATTGGTGATCAGGGGGAAGAATGTCCCTTACATTGGTGATCAGTGAGAAGAATGTCCCTTACATTGGTGATCAGTGGGAAGAATGTCCCTCACATTGGTGATCAGTGGGAAGAATGTCCCTTACATTGGTGATCAGTGAGAAGAATGTCCCTTACATTGGTGATCAGTGAGAAGAATGTCCCTTACATTGGTGATCAGTGAGAAGAATGTCCCTTACATTGGTGATCAGTGAGAAGAATGTCCCTTACATTGGTGATCAGTGGGAAGAATGTCCCTTACATTGGTGATCAGTGGGAAGAATGTCCCTTACATTGGTGATCAGTGAGAAGAATGTTCCTTACATTGGTGATCAGTGAGAAGAATGTCCCTTACATTGGTGATCAGTGGGAAGAATGTCCCTTACATTGGTGATCAGTGAGAAGAATGTCCCTTACATTGGTGATCAGTGGGAAGAATGTCCCTTACATTGGTGATCAGTGGGGAAGAATGTCCCTCACATTGGTGATCAGTGGGAAGAATGTTCCTTACATTGGTGATCAGTGAGAAGAATGTCCCTTACATTGGTGATCAGTGAGAAGAATGTTCCTTACATTGGTGATCAGTGGGAAGAATGTCCCTTACATTGGTGATCAGTGGGAAGAATGTTCCTTACATTGGTGATCAGTGAGAAGAATGTTCCTTACATTGGTGATCAGTGAGAAGAATGTCCCTTACATTGGTGATCAGTGAGAAGAATGTCCCTTACATTGGTGATCAGTGAGAAGAATGTCCCTTACATTGGTGATCAGTGAGAAGAATGTCCCTTACATTGGTGATCAGTGGGAAGAATGTTCCTTACATTGGTGATCAGTGGGAAGAATGTCCCTTACATTGGTGATCAGTGGGAAGAATGTCCCTCACATTGGTGATCAGTGGGAAGAATGTTCCTTACATTGGTGATCAGTGGGAAGAATGTCCCTTACATTGGTGATCAGTGAGAAGAATGTTCCTTACATTGGTGATCAGTGGGAAGAATGTCCCTTACATTGGTGATCAGTGAGAAGAATGTCCCTTATATTGGTGATCAGTGGGAAGAATGTCCCTTACATTGGTGATCAGTGGGAAGAATGTTCCTTACATTGGTGATCAGTGAGAAGAATGTCCCTTACATTGGTGATCAGTGAGAAGAATGTCCCTTACATTGGTGATCAGTGGGAAGAATGTCCCTTACATTGGTGATCAGTGAGAAGAATGTCCCTTACATTGGTGATCAGTGGGAAGAATGTCCCTTACATTGGTGATCAGTGAGAAGAATGTTCCTTACATTGATGATCAGTGAGAAGAATGTCCCTTACACTGGTGATCAGTGAGAAGAATGTCCCTTACATTGGTGATCAGTGGGAAGAATGTTCCTTACATTGGTGATCAGTGGGAAGAATGTCCCTTACATTGGTGATCAGTGGGAAGAATGTCCCTTACATTGGTGATCAGTGGGAAGAATGTCCCTTACATTGGTGATCAGTGGGAAGAATGTCCCTTACATTGGTGATCAGTGGGAAGAATGTCCCTTACATTGGTGATCAGTGGGAAGAATGTCCCTTACATTGGTGATCAGTGGGAAGAATGTCCCTTACATTGGTGATCAGTGGGAAGAATGTCCCTTACACTGGTGATCAGTGGGAAGAATGTCCCTTACACTGGTGATCAGTGGGAAGAATGTCCCTTACACTGGTGATCAGTGGGAAGAATGTCCCTTACATTGGTGATCAGTGAGAAGAATGTCCCTTACATTGGTGATCAGTGGGAAGAATGTCCCTTACATTGGTGATCAGTGGGAAGAATGTCCCTTACACTGGTGATCAGTGGGAAGAATGTCCCTTACATTGGTGATCAGTGGGAAGAATGTCCCTTACATTGGTGATCAGTGGGAAGAATGTCCCTTACATTGGTGATCAGTGGGAAGAATGTCCCTTACATTGGTGATCAGTGGGAAGAATGTCCCTTACATTGGTGATCAGTGAGAAGAATGTCCCTTACATTGGTGATCAGTGAGAAGAATGTCCCTTACATTGGTGATCAGTGGGAAGAATGTCCCTTACATTGGTGATCAGTGAGAAGAATGTCCCTTACATTGGTGATCAGTGGGAAGAATGTCCCTTACATTGGTGATCAGTGAGAAGAATGTTCCTTACATTGGTGATCAGTGGGAAGAATGTTCCTTACATTGGTGATCAGTGAGAAGAATGTCCCTTACATTGGTGATCAGTGGGAAGAATGTCCCTTACATTGGTGATCAGTGAGAAGAATGTCCCTTACATTGGTGATCAGTGAGAAGAATGTTCCTTACATTGGTGATCAGTGAGAAGAATGTCCCTTACATTGGTGATCAGTGGGAAGAATGTCCCTTACATTGGTGATCAGTGGGAAGAATGTCCCTTACATTGGTGATCAGTGAGAAGAATGTCCCTTACATTGGTGATCAGTGGGAAGAATGTCCCTTACACTGGTGATCAGTGGGAAGAATGTCCCTTACACTGGTGATCAGTGGGAAGAATGTCCCTTACACTGGTGATCAGTGGGAAGAATGTCCCTTACACTGGTGATCAGTGGGAAGAATGTCCCTTACATTGGTGATCAGTGAGAAGAATGTCCCTTACATTGGTGATCAGTGGGAAGAATGTCCCTTACATTGGTGATCAGTGGGAAGAATGTCCCTTACACTGGTGATCAGTGGGAAGAATGTCCCTTACATTGGTGATCAGTGGGAAGAATGTCCCTTACATTGGTGATCAGTGGGAAGAATGTCCCTTACATTGGTGATCAGTGGGAAGAATGTCCCTTACATTGGTGATCAGTGAGAAGAATGTCCCTTACATTGGTGATCAGTGAGAAGAATGTCCCTTACATTGGTGATCAGTGAGAAGAATGTTCCTTACATTGGTGATCAGTGAGAAGAATGTCCCTTACATTGGTGATCAGTGAGAAGAATGTTCCTTACATTGGTGATCAGTGAGAAGAATGTCCCTTACATTGGTGATCAGTGGGAAGAATGTCCCTTACATTGGTGATCAGTGGGAAGAATGTCCCTTACATTGGTGATCAGTGGGAAGAATGTCCCTTACATTGGTGATCAGTGAGAAGAATGTTCCTTACATTGGTGATCAGTGAGAAGAATGTCCCTTACATTGGTGATCAGTGAGAAGAATGTCCCTTACATTGGTGATCAGTGGGAAGAATGTCCCTTACATTGGTGATCAGTGGGAAGAATGTCCCTTACATTGGTGATCAGTGGGAAGAATGTCCCTTACACTGGTGATCAGTGGGAAGAATGTCCCTTACATTGGTGATCAGTGAGAAGAATGTCCCTTACATTGGTGATCAGTGAGAAGAATGTCCCTTACATTGGTGATCAGTGAGAAGAATGTCCCTTACATTGGTGATCAGTGAGAAGAATGTCCCTTACATTGGTGATCAGTGAGAAGAATGTCCCTTACATTGGTGATCAGTGGGAAGAATGTCCCTTACATTGGTGATCAGTGGGAAGAATGTTCCTTACATTGGTGATCAGTGGGAAGAATGTCCCTTACATTGGTGGTCAGTGGGAAGAATGTTCCTTACATTGGTGATCAGTGAGAAGAATGTCCCTTACATTGGTGATCAGTGAGAAGAATGTCCCTTACATTGGTGATCAGTGGGAAGAATGTCCCTTACATTGGTGATCAGTGAGAAGAATGTCCCTTACATTGGTGATCAGTGAGAAGAATGGTCCTTACATTGGTGATCAGTGAGAAGAATGTCCCTTACATTGGTGATCAGTGAGAAGAATGTCCCTTACATTGGTGATCAGTGAGAAGAATGTCCCTTACATTGGTGATCAGTGGGAAGAATGTCCCTTACATTGGTGATCAGTGGGAAGAATGTCCCTCACATTGGTTATCTATTGGTACCTCTGGGCTCCCTTCCCTGTGATGTTGGAACATTAGAACGACACGGATTTGGAAATAAAGAAAAGACGGAGGGTATTCATCTTACATCTTCCAGTTTTTCCCGCTCTCGGTCCTCGGTCTGGTCCGCGTCTTGCTCGTCCTTCAAGGCCTTTAGAAATTCGCTCTTCTTGTCAGGAACGCGGCGGGTCATGCGTGTAAGCCGCGAGATGCTGAGTTCCAGTGGTGGGGTGACACTGGCTGTGCCCTGAAAGAAACACAAAGTACAATGTGAGGATTGCGACATAAAACCCGACAAGGTTCTCACCTAACAGATGAATTCTGATTGGCCGATACAAGCTATGAATTGCTGTGGCTCCGGAATAGGGGGGAGAGATGAAGCAGCTCAGACAGGTGAACTTCGCAGACTAGTTTGGTTGACCAGCACCTTCTAGTCAGAAACCCTTTCCGCCTTCCCATTGGGTAATCTTACCTCTTTAGGGGAGGTCAGCACGGGCCCCGGGGCCAATACAGGGCTGGTGAAAGCCGAATCTCTGCTGAAAAACAAGGAGCCAGATTTGGATTCCCAGCCATTTGACTTCCAGGGACCAGGCTGCAAGAGACATGGACATGGCTCACTTACTCCGCGATAAAATGACTTCTAGCATAGAACTACAGGGGACCCCCCCCCCCCCATCCCTTCGCCATAGCTACGCCTTTCCCAAATACTTTGCAATTCATATTAACCCCTTCTAGAAGATTTACCCCCCTTCATGACCCGCCAATTTTTTTGTTTTTTGCAGCTTTGTTACTTTACGTGACAATTGCGTAATAATGCAACGCGGCACCCAAATACAATTTATAGAATATTTCTACACAAATCGTTTTCTTTTGGTCTTTATTTGAGCACCACCGCCGTTTTTATTTTTTGCTAAACAGAAAAAGACCCAAAATTTTGAGGGGAAAAAAATAATTTATATTTACACACATTTTATACCTTCCGATATAAAAACATATCCCCCAAAAAAAGGGGGAGACCAAATATAGTGACTGCAGGCCCCTGGTTAGGGATGAGCTTCGAGTTCGGCTCCAACATCGCCTGTTTGCTGAACAATTCGGGGAGTTTGCGGCAAATTCGAAAAGCCACGGAACACCCTGTAAAAGTCTATGGGAGAAATCTAAAGTGCTAATTTTAAAGTTAAATGCAAGTTATTGTCATAAAAAGTGTTTGGGGACCCGGGTCCTGCCCCCAGGGGGAGTGTTTGGGGACCCGAGTCCTGCCCCAGGGGGAGTGTTTGGGGACCCGGGTCCTGCCCCCAGGGGGAGTGTTTGGGGACCCGGGTCCTGTCCCAGGGGGAGTGTTTGGGGACCCGGGTCCTGCCCCCAGGGGGAGTGTTTGGGGACCCAGGTCCTGCCCCCAGGGGGAGTGTTTGGGGACCCGGGTCCTGCCCCCAGGGGGAGTGTTTGGGGACCCGGGTCCTGCCCCCCGGGGGAGTGTTTGGGGACCCGGGTCCTGCCCCCCGGGGGAGTGTTTGGGGACCCGGGTCCTGCCCCCAGGGGGAGTGTTTGGGGACCCGAGTCCTGCCCCCAGGGGGAGTGTTTGGGGACCCGGGTCCTGCCCCCAGGGGGAGTGTTTGGGGACCCGGGTCCTGCCCCCAGGGGGAGTGTTTGGGGACCCGGGTCCTGCCCCCAGGGGGAGTGTTTCAATGCAAAAGAAAAGTTTTTAAAAAAAAACGGGCCGTTTTTTCGGGAGCAGTGATATTAATAATGCTTAAAGTGAAATATTCCTTAAAATTTTGTACCTGGGGGGTGTCTATAGTATGCCTGTAAAGTATCGCTTGTTTCCCGTTTTTAGGACAGTCCCTGCACAAAATGTCATTCTAAAAAGGACAAAAAGTCATTCAAAATCACTTGCAGCTATAATGAAATGTCGGGTCCCGGCAATACAGAGAAAAGGCATTGAGGGGGGGGGGGGGAATGCGTGGGGGTCCCCCAAATTCAATTACCAGGCCCTTCAGTTCTGGTATGGATATGAAGGAGAACTCCACCCCAAATTAAAATTTAAAAAAAAAATGGCGTGGAGTTCCCCCTCTTTTCCTGCGGCCTGCCAGGTTGCGTGCTCAGATAAGGGGTCTGGTATGGATTTTTTGGGGGGGGGGGGGGAACCGTACCAGGCCACATGCCCTTAACATAGGGAG
Source organism: Rana temporaria (assembly GCF_905171775.1). NCBI lineage: Eukaryota > Metazoa > Chordata > Amphibia > Anura > Ranidae > Rana > Rana temporaria. The sequence continues at coordinate 92,203 of NW_024404471.1, forward strand.
GATGCTTTGGAGGTCTGTGACCCCTCAAAGCACCATGTCCCCATGATGGGGACAAGGGCCTCATCCCCACAACCCTTGCCCGGTGGTTGTGGGGGTCTGCGGGTGGGGGGCTTATCCCAAACACGCTGCTATAGCTCAGCGATGTCCCCCCATTACTATCGTTGTAGGGGGAGGTTACCTTGGAGGAGGCGGATGCCGGTTTGGAAACAAGGTTCTTGTAGATGGGCCCGCTGGGGTTACTCTTGCAGTTCCCATTGGAAAGGTGAGGTACCGTTGAAGCAAAAGCAGCAGAGAAAGCCGACGGATCCTCCTTGGAGATCTTCTTGATGACCAGCATCTTCAGTGGCTGTTTGGAGCTGGGAGGGTTTTCTGAAAAAAAAAAAAAAGCCACAAGACGTGTCACATGACATGATAGTGCAACCAGATCCCCAGCTTACCAACAAATCATCCGGATCTGTGTTCCCGACCAGAGTCTGGATACTCGAAGCAGGATGAGCAGCGCATGCAACCGGAGCTCCTCCTCCTCACAGGTATCCAAAAATGCTGGAAAATCATCCCCCCACCCCTCCCGGTTCACATGTAACAGTTTCTTCTAGAAAATTCCTTAGAACCCCAAACATTATACATTTTTTTTAAACCAGAGGCCCTAGAAAATAAAATGGTGGGTTTTGCAATGTTTTTATGTCACGCGGTATTTGCACAGCGGTTTTTTGGAAAGACTACACTTTAAACATTTTAAATTCACAAAAACTCAACACAACCCAATTTTTTTGGTAAAATTTAAAAGATGATGTTACAGCGATTAAATAGATTCCAAACATGTCACGCCCCCGTGCCACAGCCACAAAGGACATACATTTTACTATCCATCGGCGACACTTTAGACCCCAAATCCCTCTTGTAACCACCAAGATCAAAAAATTATTAAAAATGGCGTCTTCACATCCGGGGAAGTTGGCGGCAGGTCGTCACTTCTAGGCCACCATAGCCAAGAGCCAATCAAAGCCGGCCTTTGTTCAGCTCTGCGATCAGCCGACAGAAGCTCTGGCTGGTCGGACGGGAGATCCCGGTACAGCTGCGGAGCGTTGCTTGTAAAATCAATTCAGCGGCTAGTTAGCCACTAGGATTGCTTTTACTTCAGAGCAGACCGCCGGTTCTAAAAAACAGCAGCTGCGGGCGTCATGCGGCTATAACTTCCCCGACTCATGTCAGGTGAAGCGTCATTAGCGGTTCCACAATCCTTTACCATCATGTACTTCAAATCAAAAATTGTCCCAGCAAAAAGAGATTCATTACATACCCCAGACTCCGGTTGGGGTTCCGGTCTGCTTGTTCGGGGTGATCTGCTTCCCAGGCTCAGGATTCAAAGATGGCTGCAGGAAAAAATATAAGCATCAAAAATCAGGTGCAGAGTGTATATGAAAAAAGGGATTTTTAATACAGCTTACCTGTAAAATCCTTTTCTTGGAGTACATCACGGGACACAGAGCGGCATATTCATTACTATATGGGTTATATGGAGTACCTTCAGGTGATGGACACTGGCAATCTCAAACAGGAAATGCCCCTCCCTATATAACCCCCTCCCATAGGAGGAGCACCTCAGTTTTGTAGCAAGCAGTATGCCTCCCAAAATGGTCCCCATAAGAGGGGTGGGAGCTCTGTGTCCCGTGATGTACTCCAAGAAAAAGATTTTACAGGTAAGCTGTATTAAAAATCTCTTTTTCTTTCTCGTACATCACGGGACACAGAGCGGCATTCATTACTATATGGGATGTCCCAAAGCAATGCTTACAATGAGGGGAGGGAGAACATCTCCAAGACAAAAGGATTTAATTTAGAGATATACTCAAATCATAATAAATCCAACTTAGTTGAGAAAAATAATTTTTAAATTTAACTCAAAAGGGAGCCCCCGGAATCCGAGGGTCTCAAACTGCAGCCTGCAGCACTGCCTGCCCAAAGGCTGTATCAGTATTCCTTCTTACGTCCAACTGGTAGAATTTTGTAAACGTGTGGACTGAAGACCAGGTTGCTGCCTTGCAAACTTGAGCCATAGAGATCTGGTGGTGTGCTGCCCAGGATGCGCCCATGGCCCTAGTAGAATGAGCCTTTAATGATAACGGAGGAGGCAACCCCTTCAAGCCGTAGGCCTGAGTGATTAACTGTTTAATCCACCTCGAGATGGTGGATTTTGCAGCTGCCTGCCCCTTCTTGGGCCCATCCGGTAAAATGAACAACACATCTGTTTTCCGGATCTTCTCTGTAGCTTTAAGATAGGCCTTCATGGCCCTGACAATATCCAAGGTATGCAGCAACCCTTCCTTTCTGGAAGTAGGTTTAGGAAAGAAGGATGGTAATACCAAATCCTGGTTTAGATGAAAACTGGATATAACCTTTGGTAGGAAGGAAGGATGAGGGCGGAGAACGACCTTGTCCTTATGTAAAATAAGATATGGTTCCTTACAGGATAAGGCTGCCAGTTCCGATACTCTTCTGGCGGAAACCATGGCGACCAAAAATACCAACTTCCTTGTCAGTAAAACCAAAGGAATTTCAGCCAACGGCTCAAAAGGTTGTTTCTGTAAACTTGACAGAACAAGATTTAAATCCCACGGACAAAGCGGGGATTTAACTGGAGGATTAATACGTAAGACCCCTTGAATGAAGGTCTTAACCAGCGAGTGGGTGGCCAGCGGCCGCTGAAACCATACTGACAAAGCTGAAATCTGTCCCTTGATTGTGCTTAATGCCAATCCTTTATCCACTCCTACCTGGAGAAAACTTAATACTCTTATCGATGGTAAATTTGCGAGGAAGCCATAGCTTGGACTCACACCAGTCTACATAGGCCTTCCAGACCCTGTAATAAATCACCCTAGAGACCGGTTTCCTGGCTCTTATTAGGGTAGAGATTACTTTCTGAGACAGACCTCTACCCCTGAGAATCAGGGATTCAGCTTCCAGGCCGTCAAATTTAGATGCCGTAAGGCAGGGTGGAGGATCGGGCCTTGCGATAGCAGGTCTGGCCGTAGAGGAAGAGTCCAAGGGTCTCCCACTACTATCTTTAGGATTAGTGAATACCATGCCCTTCTGGGCCATGCTGGAGCTACCAGGATGACTGGTATGTGCTCCACCCTGATCCTGCGCAGCAGGCGGGGTAGTAACTGGAGCGGGGGAAATGCATAAAGAAGTTTGAACTGATGTCAAGGGCAAACTAACGCATCGTTCCGCAGGCCATCGGATCCCTTGTGCGGGACATGAACCTGTCTAGCTTCTTGTTCAGTCTCGATGCCATGATATCCACGTCCGGCACTCCCCATTTCTGGCAGAGTGTCTGAAAGACCTGTGGATGTAGAGACCATTCCCCCGGCAAAAGAGTCTGGCGACTTAAGAAGTCCGCCTGTAGGTTGTCCACTCCGGGAATGAATATAGCCGATATGCAGGGTACATGGGCTTCTGCCCACAAGAAAATCAAGCTCACTTCTTTCTGAGCGGCTTGACTCTTGGTTCCCCCTTGGTGATTTATGTATGCCACCGCCGTGGCATTGTCCGATTGTATTCTCACCGGGAACCCCTGTAGTTTGGACGTCCAAGCTCTGAGGGCTAATCGAGCAGCTCTGAGCTCCAAGATATTGATGGGCAACTGCTTCTCTGCCGCTGCCCAAGTGCCCTGGCGAGTGCAACCATCCAAAATTGCTCCCCAGCCCATCAGGCTGGTGTCTGTGGTTACTATCTTCCAGGTCACAGGACTGAAAGTCTTTCCCTTCAGGAGATTCTGAGGGTTTAACCACCAAGATAGACTTTGCCGGACTCTTGGTGAGAGTGGCAAAGGAATCTCTAAGGCCTGAGGCCTCTTGCTCCATGCTGACAGGATGGCTGCCTGCAGGATGCGAGTGTGGCTCTGAGCGTACGGTACCGCCTCGAATGTGGCCACCATCTTGCCTAGTAGCCGCATACATAGGCGAACAGTTGGCTTTCTCTTGCTCAGAACTATTTGTATTAGCTCTTTGATGGCCTTGACCTTTATTAGAGGTAGGAACACCTTCTGTTGTTCTTTTTTTCATATTTAACCTTTTTTTTTATTTTCTTGTAGTCAAGGTCACAGAGTAATAACACAGCATAAATCATAAATACATAAACATATCCAAGAATCCACTGTACATTCTAACAGAGAGTCAGCTTGAAAGCGAACCAGAAACAACCTAGACAGATAGTGGGAAACCAGAACTATAACCGTCCTGGTTCCCTTACTCTGTTCTTGTTTTAACTATCTTTTTGTCTCTGGCATGCCCTCCACTCTCCCCCAGAACCCCATGTTACTCCATACTTCTGTCCCACTCTGTTCCCTTAACTTAAACTTAAAACCAAAACAAACCCTCTCAACCACAAAATGAAAAAAAAGAGAGGAAAAAAAAAAATGAAAAAACAAACCTATATCAATGTCCTCCCTCCCCCCCTCCCCCCTCTCCCCTCCTCCTCCTCGCCAGAGACAGATATAACCTTGTTTAGTTCACCTCTTTTACCTCTCTCTACCTACCCTGATCCTAGTGGGCTCTACCCTCTCTATTCTATTCTTCCAATAGTCTCTTTCCTTCTTCTGATTTCATAAACTGGTTCCACCTGGACCATGTTTCTTCATATTGTTCCCTTTTGTTCCTCGTTGAGAGGATTAAGTCCTCTATAGCTCCGATCTCTCTCACTCTATTAAGCCATCTCGCGATAGAGGGTGGTCTACTTTCTCTCCACTGTAATGTTATTCCGATCTTAGCAGTATTTATCAAATGGCATATTATCGACTTTTTATACTCTTGCATTGGGATTTGTGAGCTGTGGAGCAGGTAAAGAGCTGGGTCGTCCGGAATCTGACGTTCCGTAAATTTTTGAACAATTCTCTGGACTTCCTTCCAGTAACCTCTCACTTTTACACATGACCAGAATATATGCAGCATAGTTCCCTGCTCCAGTCCACATCTCCAACAATACTCTGAGTTATCCTTGCTAAATTTATGCAGCTTTACTGGTGTGTAATACCATTGGGACAGTAGTTTATAATTGGATTCTTGTATACGCGTAGATGTTGAGGAGCATAAAGCTAGGTGAATTATTTGTTTACGTTGATTCTGTGAGAAAACTCTCCCCAGATCCCTTTTCCATTTCCCCAGTCCCGGCAACTCAAAGTCCTCTTGAGGTGATATCAATAGTCTATACATCTTTGAACTTACTCTCTGTATTGGTTCCTCATCTTCACAATATTGTTCAAATTTAGTTAATTGTCGCTGGAAGTTAGATGGTTGACCTAGGGATCTTAGGAAATAACTTAATTGAAGTGCCTGCCAAAAGCTTAACTCGTAACTCCCCCTTCTCTTCGTCAAGTCCTCGATTGATGGCCATGTATTTTTTTGCAGAAAGTGTGATGCCTGCACCTTGCCCCTTTCTTTTAATTTATTAAAGACCACTCCTCCTGTACCCGGTATGAATCCCGGATTCCCTAATATAGGGATCAAGGGGGAACATTTTGTTGAAAATTTTGGATTTTTACATATTTTTGCTGCAATCAACAGCGTAGGGCCACACCTTCTGTTGTTCTGTATCCAATCTCATGCCAAAATATTCCAGCTGCCTTGTGGGCAGAAATGCTGATTTGTCTCGATTTAGGACCCAGCCGAACCTCTCGAGGTACTGAACCGTGAGGGCGACTGCTCGTTCCAGGCCAAAAGACGAGTGGTCTACGACCAAGAGGTCGTCCAGGTAAGCCAGGACCGTGACCCCTTGGGTCCTTAGATTGGCTAGGATTGGGGCTAGGACCTTCGTGAATACCCGGGGGGCCGTAGCCAACCCGAAGGGGAGCGCCACAAATTGGAAATGACGCTGAGCCACCGAGAAGCGTAGAAATACTTGATGTGGCTGAAAAATTGGCACATGAAGGTAAGCATCCTTTATGTCTATGGACATGAAGTCGTCCTTCTGGAGCACGGCGACAGCTGACCGAATAGTTTCCATCCGGAATGAGCGGACCTTTAGGTACGCATTTACTCCCTTTAAGTCCAAAATTGGCCTGACATCGCCGTTGGGCTTTGGGATGATAAACAGGTTGGAGTAGAACCCCAATCCCTGTTCCTGGACTGGTACTTCTACTATCACCTTCTGGCACAGCAGATGATTCAATGCCGCCATCAACGCGGCTCCTTTCACAGGGTCGCTGGTACTCTTGACTCCTGGTAATGTGAGGAGGAGGGAATTTTAAAAATTCTAGTTTGTAGCCCGTGGCCACGGAAGACCGTACCCAGCAGTCGGGGATGCTGGCCTCCCAAACTTCTGCAAAGAGACGTAGCCTTCCCCCCACCATCGTGGGTGGGGGCGCCCCTTCATAAGGCCGACTTGGGGGCTGGCTTCGCAGGCTTGCGGTACCACTGCTTCTTGCCCCCAGTGGCTTGGCCCTGTGGCTTATTGTTAAAGCCTGATCTTGCAGGAGGCCGTCGATACTGTCTGGTATTAGAGGGCCCCTGTCCCGGGGAGGGCTGGCGCTTAAACGCGGGCCCTCGGGCTTTCTTCTTGACTGGCAAGAGAGTGCTTTTGCCGCTTGATATAGTCTGAATATATCTATCCAGATCCTCTCCGAAGAGTAGTCCTCCATGGAAGGGAAACCCTACCAGGAGTTTTTTGCATGGGGGCTCAGCCTCCCAACTCTTCAACCATAAGAGCCTTCTCATATGGATTAGAAATAAGGATAAACGTGATGCCTGCTGGATGGAGTCCTTGATAGCATCCACCGTAAAGCGTATAGCCCTCGGTATATCCGAAAATTCCTCTGCCTGCTGGGCAGGGATAAGTTTAAGCATTTGCTTAGTCTTATCCGATAATGCTTGGGTAACTCCAATAGCAGCCACAGCGGGCTGAACTATCGCCCCTGCTGAAGTAAAGGAGGCTTTAAGTAATGTTTCCAAGCGTTTATCAACCGGATCCTTAAACACCTGTACGTTTTCCACTGGACAAGTTAAAGATTTGTTCACACAGGAGATGGCTGCGTCCACCGCCGGGGGCGCCCACCTTTTGGAGAATTTCTCCTCCATAGGATATAAAACAGAGAATTTTTAGGTGGTAAAAAGACTATCTGGCTTAATCCAATCCTGAAACATGACCTCCTCGAGTAGAGGATGGACCGGAAAAACTGCGTTGCTTTGAGGCGTTCTTAATGAGCCTAAAGCTGAAACTGCCGATACTTGAGGTTCTGGTATGGGTAACTTAAATGCCTCATGGACCATGTCCGTTAAGGCCTGAACCCACAAACTTTCCCCTTGGGAGGCTGAACCAGACTCCTCAGTATCCAGATCCTCGATCTCTGAACCACCCTGGTCCAAAGCGTCAAGTTTATCCAATTCCCCTAGGGATAGGATCTCTGTGTCTGAGGGTTCTTGCTCGGGTGACGGAGACCTAGTCCGCTTTCTACCCGATATAGCCTTAGCTATCCTTTTTGCCATTCTTTTCTCTAGTTCACCTAAAGAAACAGCAAGCACCCTCTCAGTGACAAAGCCGGGGTTGGACTGACCTGGATCAGCCCCAGCACCAGATCCCCCAGGTCCCATCAAGACGTGCCCTGATATGTCCTGTGGGGAGAGCAGCGGCATAGCCGTGTCTGAGCCCTCGGATTTTGCGGGGGAATCCCCACCCTTTGTACCCTCTGACCCAGAAGCCATGGTACAATACCGAGGTACACCTGCTATCACCCAGCCACAGACGTAGCTAAGGGGATCTGCCGGTTTGGGAGCGATAGAGACTAACGCCCAAACTGAGAAAGGAGATCAGCAGTTCTTTCCCCTTTTCCTTTTTTTTTTCTTTTTATATTGAAGAGGAAAATAAACCACTTAGTCTCCCACTAAGTATTGCCAATAGCCATCTGCTGAAAAAAAGGAAAAGAAACCTATCTGTAGGTTTAACAGTCTTTAGAAAAGACTGCAATATTTCCTTTCGCCACCGGGTGTCCTCGGCGTGCTCCGCTCTGCGTCCTCCTCTCCTCTAGCTCAGGACGACACTGAGCTCTTGGCAGCTAATGGAAGGGCCTCCCCTTCCTTTATTTGTGATTCGCCGCCCACAGGGACACGCCCCCACCACGGCAATGGCGCGAAAAATCTTTTATATCTCGGGCACGCGTTTGCGCGCGCCCGTCGGCGGGGGCCATCACACATGGAGGAGGACGGAGCAGCGCAGGCACCCAGGCAGGTAAGCCCTTTAGGTAGGTCACAGACCTCCTCTATAGCATGGGAAAAAGCCCTCTCACAGAGATCCCACACCTAGCGCCAGCAGCCCAGCTAAACAACACTTACCAGGGAGGTCACCTATTACTGGGGAAAAAGATTGAATCATCCTGTCTCTGTCATAGACATAGTGATTCATTGCCAATGCAGAGCATACCCAGGCATGTCCCCCTGTGCACCCCCTGCAGGGAACCTGCTAAGAACCAAGTTCCGCAAGTTCCCCCAATACTTACCTGCTCCATGCCGCAGGACTTTTGCACAGCAAGAGGTCCAATCTTCCCCCATCTCCGTGGGTGGCGTCTAGACCTTCAGGCCCTGGGTTCCTATGAAGGAGCCACTGTCCTGGGCCCATATAGCACCCTGGCAACAGAAACATTAGGCCCCCAAAGGTTTCTAAGTTCTGGGCCCAGGGTCCAGCTCTCTGAACAGAAAGCATTATGGGCTATACCCCAATGGTTTGGGGTCCGGTTGCTGACCACTTTAGCACTGAGGCCTTTGGACAGAACCGGTTAGCCCACCTTAATCCCAAGGATGTGGAGGTAAGCTAAACCATGACCAACACCTAAGACACTGGCGTAAAAACTGAGGTACTCCTCCTATGGGAGGGGGTTATATAGGGAGGGGCACTTCCTGTTTGAGATTGCCAGTGTCCATCACCTGAAGGTACTCCATATAACCCACATAGTAATGAATATGCCGCTCTGTGTCCCGTGATGTACGAGAAAGAAACATGTACAAAGGAGCAAGACATAAAACCAATGGTAGCCCAAGGCCCACATCACCTAGCCCCATGGGTTAGCTCAAGGCCCACGTCACCTAGCCCCATGGGTTAGCCCAAGGCCCACGTCACCTAGCCCACGTCGCCTAGCCCACCGGGCAGTCCAAGGCCCACGTTACACTAGTGCACCAGGTTAGCCCAAAGCCCATGTCACCTAGCCCACCAGGTTAGCCCAAGGCCTATGTCACCTAGCCGACCAGGTTAGTCCAAGGCCCATGTCAACTAGCCGACCGGGTTAGTCCAAGGCCCATGTCAACTAGCCGACCGGGTTAGTGCAAGGCCCATGTCACCTAGCCGACCGGGTTAGTCCAAGGCCCAAGTCACACTAGTCCACCGGGTTAGTCCAAGGCCCACATCACACTTGCCCACCAGGTTAATCCAAGGCCATTGTCACACTAGTCCACCGGGTTAGTCCAAGGCCCACGTCACACTAGTCCACCGGGTTAGTCCAAGGCCCACGTCACACTAGCCCACCGGGTTAGTCCAAGGCCCAAGTCACACTTGCCCACCAGGTTAATCCAATGTCCATGTCACACTAGTACACCGGGTTAGTCCAAGGCCCACGTCACACTAGCCCACCGGGTTAGTCCAAGGACCACGTCACACTAGCCCACCGGGTTAGTCCAAGGCCCACGTCACACTAGCCCACCGAGTTAGTCCAAGGCCCACGTCACACTAGCCCACCGGGAAAGCCCAAAGCCCACCGGCTAGTCCAAGGCCCATGTAAAATATATGTGAAAAGAAAGGTGAAAAAAAAAGCGCTGCTAAATAAAGACAAGGCAGCCGCTAGCACAAAACAAACAGATAATATGTGAGAAAAGTGAAAAGGTTAAAGTGTGCTGCGCTAATGGATGAATAGTAACCTGAATAACCAAGGTATAAAGATAGGTGTCTAAGTGATCGGGTACAATAAATATATAACATATGTGACCAATCCGTGTATATCTGATAAGAAGAATCTCAAAACATAAATGCTGGCATGAATCAAGCAACAGTTCAATGAGGGGTCCATATAAATCGTCTCCAATGATAATGATATCCAATCTTCTCACAAAGATGGGAGATGGAGAACAATTCAGAATCCTCGGGATGAATCAAATGGCTATAAGATGGGAACTCTTACCATGTGACGTGGACCCAGAACCCCTCGGGGGAGGGTCAAACAGGCAAAGGTAAGAGTAGTGATGACACCGGCACTTCAGATGATCATCTCTGGTGCCATCCGGAAATTTCTCCCGGATGTTTTAATTGCTCCAAATTCAGTCGCTGGCTCCCAGCAGCTCGGGGTTATGGATAGCAAGAGCGATGGTATTCCTCCGGGGATTTGGGGCGATGGTATTCCTCCGGGGATTTGGGGCGATGGTATTCCTCCAGGGATTTGGAGCGATGGTATTCCTCCAGGGATTTGGGGCGATGGTATTGCTCCGGGGATTTGGGCCGATGGTATTCCTCCGGGGATTTGGGGCGATGGTATTCCTCCGGGGATTTGGGGCGATGGTATTCCTCCGGGGATTTGGGGCGATGGTATTCCTCCGGGGATTTGGGCCGATGGTATTCCTCCGGGGATTTGGGCCGATGGTATTCCTCCGGGGATTTGGGGCGATGGTATTGCTCCGGGGATTTGGGGCGATGGTATTCTTCCAGGGATTTGGGGCGATGGTATTCCCATAGGACGAAATGCGTAGGGTTCTATGCTTGCTGCCTATACTGCGCCCTTTTTATTAGTGATCACCTTTTGTAATCATCGCTGGATTTTTACATTTTATTTTCAGTTTTTGTGTGTTTTTTATTATATCCCCCTTGGTTAATTTTTGTTTTATGCCATGTGGAGGTTTTTTTTTTTTCCTGTTATATTTCATGTTAGGCCCCAAATCCCCGGAGGAATACCATCGCCCCAAATCCCCGGAGGAATACCATCGCCCCAAATCCCCGGAGGAATACCATCGCCCCAAATCCCCGGAGGAATACCATCGCCCCAAATCCCCGGAGGAATACCATCGCCCCAAATCCCCGGAGGAATACCATCGCCCCAAATCCCCGGAGGAATACCATCGCCCCAAATCCCCGGAGGAATACCATCGCCCCAAATCCCCGGAGGAATACCATCGCCCCAAATCCCTGGAGGAATACCATCGCCCCAAATCCCCGGAGGAATACCATCGCCCCAAATCCCCGGAGGAATACCATCGCCCCAAATCCCCGGAGGAATACCATCGCCCCAAATCCCCAGAGGAATACCATCGCTCTTGCTATCCATAACCCCGAGCTGCTGGGAGCCAGCGACTGAATTCTGAGCAATTAAAACATGCGGGAGAAATTTCAGGATCGCACCAGAGATGATCATCTGAAGTGCCGGTGTCATCACTTACTTTGCCTGTTTGACCCTCCCCCGAGGGGTTCTGGGTCCACCTCACATGGTAAGCGTTCCCATCTTATAGCCATTTGATTCATCCCGAGGATTCTGAATTGTTCTCCATCTCCCATCTTTGTGAGAAGATTGGATATCATTATCATTGGAGACGATTTATATGGACCCCTCATTGAACTGTTGCTTGATTCATGTCAGCATTTATGTTTTGAGATTCTTCTTATCAGATATACACAGATTGGTCACATATGTATTTATTGTACCCGATCACTTAGACACCTATCTTTATACCTTGGTTATTCAGGTTACTATTCAGCCATTAGCGCAGCACACTTTTTAACCTTTTCATGTAAACTATAGCAATGCCGACTGAAGCGCGTGTCATCCTAGCAGCTCTGGATGAGAAGATGACAAGGAACTTCCTCGCCAGCTTCTTCTCAGGTGTCATAATTCCTGCTGGTGAAGGAGAGTCTTCAGTGCTTCATCCAGCAGTGACACCATACAAGCAGGTAAGTGTTCTTTATAACTTTACTGTAAAAAACGCCAAGGATGTGGAATTCCCTTCCACAGGCGGTGGTCTTAGGGGGGAAGGGGCATAGATGATTTAAAAAAACTATTAGATAATCAACTGAAGGACCACAACATACAGAGAGATACAATGTAATACCGACATATAATCACACACAGAGAGGGGGGACTTGTGTTTTCATCCTCATCTTCTATGCAACCACGCAATGCCACGCAACCACGCAATACTATGTAACTAACCAGTTGCAGGCCAAGAAAGGACGGCTAGCCCGACGTGGTGCTAGGAGCAGGCAAAGTGCCCGACGTAGTGCTAGGAGCTGGCAAAGTGCCCGACGTGGTGCTAGGAGCAGGCAAAGTGCCCGATGTGGTGCTAGGAGCAGGCAAAGTGCCCGATGTGGTGCTAGGAGCAGGCAAAGTGTCCGACGTGGTGCTAGGAGCAGGCAAAGTGTCCGACGTGGTGCTAGGAGCAGGCAAAGTGTCCGACGTGGTGCTAGGAGCAGGCAAAGTGCCCGACGTGGTGCTAGGAGCAGGCAAAGTGTCCGACGTGGTGCTAGGAGCAGGCAAAGTGTCCGACGTGGTGCTAGGAGCAGGCAAAGTGCCCGACGTGGTGCTAGGAGCAGGCAAAGTGTCCGACGTGGTGCTAGGAGCAGGCAAAGTGCCCGACGTGGTGCTAGGAGCTGGCAAAGTGTCTGCATGTCCCTTTATTCAATGGGCCCAAAGGTTTGCTGACTAACATACAAGCGCTGGAAAGACCCCGCCCTCCCAAACCGCATTTCAATACGTACAAAATCCTCCTCCTCAAACTGCGGCTTTTTCTTATCCGCGTTCTTTTCCTCTCGGGTCTCCGCCGACTGCTTGTCCTGCATGGAAGCATTCTTACGAGAGAGGTTGTTGCCGTTGCGATGACGATGGCTGGAAGCGCTTGTCCCGCCGCACCCATTTGCTCCTCTCTGCGAGGCGCTGTCAGACCTTTCCCGCGATCCTCCGTGCCACCCCGATTGGTTGGTGCCTTTAGAGACCCCAGAGTCCACAGAATCATGGCGGAGAAGAGACGGCTGGTGCCACGAGTCTCCTGGGGGATAAAGACACACATCACATGATATTTCCACACCTTTATAAAATGCAGAATTTACCCCCCCCCCCCCCATATAAAAGATAAGGCTATGATGAGTAAATAGACACCCAACATGTCAAGTCTTAAAGTGGTTGTAAACCCTTGTAAACATTTTTTTTTTTTAAAACACCTGCAAGACAAAGCCATAATGAGCTAGTATGACTAGCATACTAGCTCATTATGCATTACTTACCTTAGAATCGAAGCCCCACAAAGCCGTCCTTGTCTCCCCCTCCAGCCGCAGACATCTCTTCACAGATAGCCGGAAGGTTAATTCCGGGTATCGCTGCTCCGGCGCTGTGATTGGCTGGAGCAGCGATGACGTCACTCCCGCGCATGCGCACAGGAGCAGTCAAATACGGCATTGCCGTTTTTATGAATGGGGATTTTACTGTGCCCGCGCCGTTGTGTATAAAAAATAATCCCAGATCAAATCAACCCCCCCCCCCACCACTATGGTGACACTGAACCCCCCCCCCCCACTATGGTGACACTGAACCCCCCCTCAATATGGTGACACTGAACCCCCCCCCCCACTATGGTGACACTGAACCCCCCCTCAATATGGTGACACTCAGGGCCGCCATCAGGGGGGGTACAGGCATTACACCTGTTAGGGGCCGCCCGAATGTTCCCAAGGCCCCGGGCACCCCCATTCTCAGCTCGCGGCTGAGAGGAGAAGAACTTACATTTTTTTGTATTCCCCCTCCCCCTCTTATTTCTAGGCGAGAAGAGAGAAAACACTTTCACTTTGCGGCCGGAGGACGAGAAGAGTAAGATGCCAGTGTCATTTTCGGCAACCCCAGCCCCCCCTCTGGGTTCTCTGCTCCAGGGGGGCCATGCCTATAGCTGTGTGAGGGGCCCCAAAATTTCTGATGGCTGCCCTGGTGACACTGAAACCCCCCCCCTCACTACAGTAACACTGAAACACCCCCACCACTATGGTGACACTGAAACCCCCCCCCCCTCACTACAGTAACACTGAAACACCCCCCCCCCACTATGGTGACACTGAAACACCCCCCCCCACTATGGTGACACTGAACCCCACCTCAATATGGTGACACTGAACCCACCCCCCTCACTATGGTGACACTAAACCCCCCCCCCACATGGTGACACTGAACCCACCCCCCTCACTATGGTGACACTAAACCCACCCCCCTCACTATGGTGACACTAAACCCACCCCCCTCACTATGGTGACACTAAACCCACCCCCCTCACTATGGTGACACTAAACCCCCCCCCCACTATGGTGACACTGAACACCCACCCCCCCTCACTATGGTGACACTGAACACCCACCCCCCCCTCACTATGGTGACACTAAACCCACCCCCCTCACTATATAGGATTTTTGTACTCGCCGTAAAATCCATTTCTCGGAGTTCATGGACGGACACAGCAGCAATTGACCTTAGGGTATTATACTTCCTTCTAGGAGATTGACTAGGCAGAAAACAGAAACTTTAAGTGTTAAAACACTTCTCACAGCACAGTACCTCCCAGGGGGCGGGTCCCTTGGGTACATCCCTCCCTCTGCCTCATGCAGCCTCAGTTCGTAACAAGCAGTACAAAGGAGGGGAGGATGCTGTGTCCGTCCATGAACTCAGAGAAATAGATTTTACAGTGAGTACAAAAATCCTATTTTCTCTTCCGTTCATGGACGGACACAACAGCAATTGACCTTAGGGACGTCCCCAAGCAGTGGCAAAAATCGAGGGGTGGGAAAACACAGCAAAATAAAACTTCACCCCAAACAAACCAGAGCTCCTCAACAGAGGAACTTCAACCTTAAACAGCCGCCTGTAAAACCTTGCGGCCGAAGGAGGCATCCGAAGATGCACTCACATCCACCTCGTAAAACTTTGAAAAGGTGTGGACTGACGACCAGGCGGGTTGATGGCGGAAAGCCCAAGAGGCACCAATCGCCCAGGTTGAATGCGCCGTAACCGGAAAGGGAGGCGCCCGCCCCTTTAGGGCATAGGCCTGAAGCACGACCTGTCGGATCCACCTAGAAATGGTGGCCAACGAGACCGCCAGACCCTTCTTATGACCAGTCACCGACATGAACAGTGAGTCCGACTTCCGAAACGGAGCCGTAGCAGACAAGTACACCCCGTAGGACCCGAACCACGTCCAAGGAACGTAACGTGGCCTCCTTTGGGTTCGCCAGCCGAGGACATAAGGATGGAAGAACAATGTCCTCATTAATGTGAAAAGCCGAAACAACCTTAGGGAGGAATGATGGCTGCGGCCGCAGCACCACCTTATCCTTGTGGATGACCAAGTAGGGAGCCTTGCAAGACAAGGCCGCCAGTTCAGAGACTCGTCTTACCGAAGTAATTGCCACCAGAAAAACCACCTTCTGGGACAGAGTCAACAAGGGAATCTTTCGAATGTCCTCAAACGGAGACTCTTGAAGCACCGAGAGGACAAAATTCAAGTCCCATGGAGGCAGTGGAGGACGCACAGGAGGGGCCACATGTCGAACCCCCTGCACAAACGTACGCACCAGAGAGTGCGCCGCCAAAGGTCGAAATCTGACCCTTAACCGTACTTGAGGCGAGAGCCTGATCCACTCCACGCTGTAAGAACAGCAGAATCCGGGACATCACGTATGTACGGGGGTGCCAATTCATCTCCTCACACAGAGATGTAAGCCTTCCACGTACGATGGTAAATCTTCCGTGAAGTAGACTTCCGTGCACGCAGCATGTTAGAAACCACCGAGACCGACAAGCCTCGGTCCTTCAGCACCTGGCTCTCAACAGCCACGCCGTTAAAGCCAACGACTGTAAAAGCAGGGTGAAAGATAGGACCCTGCGACAGGAGATCTTCTCGTAGGGGTAGACGCCAAGGAAAGTCTGCCACCAGACGGACCAGATCCACGTACCAGGGGCGGCGTGGCCAATCCGGAGCGATCAGGATTGTTGGTATCCCTTCGGCTTCCACTTCCGCGAGGAAGAAGCTTCAGAGGAGGGAAGGCGTAGATTAGGCGATTGTGACCCCACGGCGCCACCAACGTGTCCGCCCACGGGTTTCTTGACCTGGCCACGAACCGTGACACCTTCCGATTGAGACGGAACGCTAGAAGAGTGCCCCATTTCCGACACAGGTTCTGAAACACATCCGGGTGTATCGACCATTCTCCTTGGTCTAGCGTTTGGCGACTTAAGTAGTCGGCCTGCCAGTTCAGCACCCCCGGAATGTACACGGCTGACAGAGCCGGGACATACCTTTCGGCCCACCGGAGGATGTGGGCGGCCTCCGCCACTGCGGCCGAGCTCCGTGTGCTCCCTTGATGATTGGCATACGCCATTGCCGTGGCGTTGTCGGACTGGATCCTGACCGGTCAGTCCTGTAGACCCAGAGACCACTTGGCGAGACACAGCCTGATCGCCCGGAGTTCCAGGACATTGATCGGCAGACGGGACTCCTCCTGAGTCCAGCGCCCCTGGGCTGACTGGACACCCGCCCAGCCGGAGAGACTGGCATCCGTCGTGACCACCGTCCAATTGGACGGCAGAAACGATTTCCCGGTCCGAAGTACCAGAGACGTCAGCCACCACACCAGGGAGGACCCGACCAGGCGACTCACCCGGATCTGGTAATCCAGAGACGAAGGGAGCTTGTCCCAACACGACAGAATCTCTCTCTGTAACACTCGGGTGTGGAATTAAGCATAGGGAACCGCCTTGAAGGAGGCCACCATCAGACCCAGAACTCGCATGCAAAAGCGAAGCGACGACCACTGCAGTGTCTGTAGTTTCTCCGTTGGAAGGAAAACTCTCACCTCCGAGGGATCCAGGACTAACCCCAGGTATTCCAGATGCTGAGACGGTACCACCACTGACTTCTGGACATTCAGCAACCAACCGAATTCCCGTAGGTTCTGGCAGGTGATAGACACGTCCTCTTCTAACTCTGAGCCTGAAGAAGCTCTCAGGAGAAGGTCGTCCAGGTATCCTACAATAGCGATCCCGCGCTGCCTCAGCAGGGCCAGAATCGGAGCGAGCACATTGGTGAAAACCCGTGGCGCCGAGGCCAGGCCGAAAGGGAGGGCCACAAATTGAAAGTGGTCCTCTCCGACCGCAAAGCGCAGAAATCTCTGGTGCTTTGCGCATATGGGGATATGCAGGTACGCGTCCCTGATATCCAAGGACGCCAGAAAGTCCCCCTGATGGAGCACCGCCACTACAGAGTGGACCGACTCCATCCTGAACTTTTGCACCTTGAAAAAACAGTTGAGGGCCTTGAGGTCCAGGATTGGACGGACCCCTTCCTTCTTGGGGACTACAAACAGATTGGAGCAAAACCCCTGAAACCGTTCCGTTGAGGGAACCGGCACAATCACTCCCCTGATCAGCAGATCCTGAACAGCCCCAAACAGGGCCCCCCCCGAGGACCCAGAGGAAGCTGGAGGTTGGAAGGAAATCCGTTTGGCGGACAAGAGAAAAACTCTATCTTCTACCCTGAGGAAACTACATCGCAAACCCAACGGTCGGAAAGAAGAGACCTCCACCAAGCCGGCCCCCTACCCAAGACACGGGCGGGGGCAGACCTTCATGCGGAAGCAGACATATCCGCAGGCTTGTTGGGCTTGCGGTACCAGGGGCGCTTCTGTCCTTCAGCGGGCGCCTTAGCGTCCTGGAAGCGTCTTCCTGCCGCACCGGGCGGACGAAAAAAACGCTGGGGGCGGTAAAGGAGGGCCCCTGCTTACAGCGAGGCTCCTTACCTTTTCCCGATTGAGGGAGCAGAGTACTCTTACCTCCCGTGGCATCTTTTATGATGTCATCCAGAGACGCCCCAAAAAGCCGTTCACCCTTAAAGGGTAAATCCACCAAGGCCTTTTTAGAGGACTGGTCCGCAGACCAACACTTCAGCCACACGAGGCGGCGTAGCACCACCGCGTAGGTGGAGGCCCTGGAAAGCAGGGGAAGCGTATCCAGGGCCGACTCACAAACAAATTTTAGGCCCTGCACCAACTGGTCGGACAGTTTCACACAGACCTCAGAGGCATTCTGCGCCTCCAGCTCCTGCAGCAACAACTTAGCCCGTTCGGTGAGTGTCTGCGACACTAGAGCCCCGGCCAAGACCGGCCTCACCGCCGACCCCACCACTGTGAACATGGAGCGGGCCACAGCCTCAGCTCTCCTATCTGCGGGGTCCTTAAAAGCGGAAGCCCCTTCCACAGGCAACGTGGTCGCCTTGTTCAGTCTGGACACAGGGGGGTCCACTGACGGAGGTCCACTTTTTTAGGAAATCCTCCTCAAAACGGATAACGGACCACAAAGCATTTAGGAACAGAAAAAAACGTTCTGCGGCCGATCCCATTCCTTGTACAATATTTTTTCCAGATAAGGAACACAAGTAAACACTTTTGCGGTGCGGGGTGGCTTGCGGAACCCAAAAGGGACCGGCATATCTGATGCCTCCGCCGAATCCTCAAGTTTTTGAGTATCCCGCAACCGCAGTGATAAGAGCTCCAACAAGCGCCTTATCATGCGCTGACCCTGATGCAGAGTCATCCTCACTGTCCATGTGGGATAGACCTGCATGCTCTGACATAACGGAACCAGGGCCGGACGCAGTAGCAGGGCCCGATTCTGTGTCAGACACATCCCCAGAAGAAGGCGTAGGGAGGGGGCGCTTTTTACCCCCCTTCTGGCCACTCGCCGCTTCAATCCTGGCAACAAACGCCTCAAGGACTGCCGTCACAGCATCCATGGAGGCAGCAGGAACAGGGGCACTAAGGGTTAACTACGGCATGTCAGGGGGAGAAGCCTCCGGTTCGGACACCATGCTGACCCACTCCAAAGCCACCCTTGTACTGCAAGGCAAGACCCACAGGCCACACTCCCGGCCGCAACAGAGAGCAGGGGACCCCCCAAAGGACTCACCACCCGACCAGGCTGTAGTGCTGCTGTGTAAGCTAGAACGCTGTCCGTGCTGTGCCGTCCCTCAGGAAGTGTGCTGGAGCCGCTCGCGCCGTTATTTCGGTCACTAGAGGCAAAAACCCCTTCCAAAATGGCCGCCGACATTGCAATAAACAGCATGCGGGCTACAAGAAAATGGCCGCAGATCGTTAAATAGGGGGTTCTCCCATAAATGTTTTTTTAACCTTTGATACCCTTAGATGCATGCTCATTTAGTCTAGGGGAATCAGCTAGTTGTTTTAAAATCCGAGCATTACTTACCGTTGTAGAGGGCGATCTTCTCCGCCACTTCCGGGTATGGGTCTTCGGGAGTGGGCGTTCCTTCTTGATTGACAGTCTTAAGACAGGCTTCCGACGGTCGCATCCATCGCATCACGAGTAGCCGAAAGAAGCCGAACGTCGGTGCGGCTCTATACTGCGCCTGCGCACCGAGGTTCGGCTACTTTCGGAAAATTGTGACGCGATGGATGCGACCGTCCGAAGCCTGTCGGAAGACTGCCAATCAAGAAGGAACGCCCAGTGCCGAAGACCCATACCCGGAAGTGGCGGAGAAGATCGCCCTCTACAACGGTAAGTAATGCTCGGATTTTAAAACAACTAGCCGATTCCCCTAGACTAAATGAGCATGCATCTAAGGGTAAAAAGAGCATATTACCGGTGAAACTCCGCTTTAATAAAGGCTGCCGTCACCAGCAAAATGGCGGCCGAGCACGTTTAAAACACACACAGTAAAATAAACCCAGTAAAAACGGCAAAAACAATACAGGACCCTTGCAGGTCCCCCCCCCCGCACACACGGCAATAATAAAAAACACACAGCACCCTCGACAGCAGCCGCAGCCCCAAGCCCCCCAGGCGGACCCCCCACCTCACGGCCGACCACCCAGAATGCGGGGAAGGAGGGAGAGGAAGGGAGAGAGGAAGGGAGAGAGGAAGGTAGGGCGGATCCCCGATTGACCTCCCCAGGAATGCACCAGCCGAACCACCATGCCAAGGCAAGGGGATGCTACTCACCCGTCCTGTGACCACTGGCTGGAGGCATCCCAGACAGAACCAATGTCCGCGCAGTTACGGCATGACTGTCGGCCCGGCACACTGTGACAAAGCCATAGAGACCGGTCATATGTGTGCCCTGGAGCGTATAGCTCACCGGCCACCCCTGGAGCAACGGGGCATGCCGTGGACGGCCCAGCATGTAGCTAAAGCCCGGCACACGCTCGATGGCCGAACATGGGGGGGACTACAAGGATCGAGGATCCAGCCCGTCACCCAGTCGGCAATTGATTGTAGATCCCAGGATCCAAAAATGCAGGAAAAAATAAATTAAAAGCGAGAAATCGTAAAGAAATCTCCAGAGCACATGGGCCCAGAAGAGCCATGTCATCTCCTGTCACTAGGCAAAAAATTGGGGCTGCATGAGGCAGAGAGGGATGTACCGGGGGACCCGCCGCCTGGGAGGTACCGTGCTGTGTGAAGTGTTTAAGGGTTAAAAGTGCTGTTTTCTGCCTAGTCAATCTCCTAGAAGGAAGAATACCACTCCAAGGTCAATTGCTGCTGTGTCCGTCCATGAACGGAAGAGAAAAAATAAAAATGAATTCATCACCAGTCAGTATCCCTGATCACCGCCACACCAGTCATATACTCCACTGGTGGCAGTGTGTGTGTATGTGTATGTGTATGTGTATGTATGTATGTATGTATGTATGTGTGTATATATATATATATATATATAGGCTATGTAACCACTTGCCGTGAAGGGGTTAAAAGGCTTGTAAAGGTTTAATTTTTTTTTCAAACAACATACCATACTTACATTCACTGTGCAGTTCGTTTTGCACAGAGTGGCCCCGATCCTCCTCTTCCGGGGTCCCTCGGCGGCTGTCTCAGCTCCTCCCCGCAAGAGCTAACTCCCCCTCTGGGAAGTACTCTCCCAAGGGGGTTAGCTTGCGGGCGTGCTCCCAAGTGATCACTCGGCCCCCGGGCCAATGGCTGCGCTGCTATCAATCATCCAATGAAGAGCCCACAAGAGCTGGGGGAAAGCAACGTGGATCGTGCCCACGGAGATTCGGGGATCAGGTAAGTAAAAATAGGATTTTTGTACTTACCGTAAAATCCATTTCTCGGAGTTCATGGACGGACACAGCAGCATTGACCTTAGGGTTATATTCCTTTCCTTTCAGGAGAGATTAGGCAGAAAAAACAGCACTTTAAGTGTTAAAAACACTTCTCTCAGTACAGCACCTCCCAGGGGGCGTGTCTCCCGGGTACATCCCACTCTCTGGAACATCCAGCCCCAGTTCGTAGACAAGCAGTACAAACAAAGGAGGGGTGGGTGCTGTGTCCGTCCATGAACTCAGAGAAATGGATTTTACGGTGAGTACAACATTTTTATTTTCTCTTCCGTTCATGGACGGACACAGCAGCATTGACCTTAGGGACGTCCCCAAGTGTCAAAATTTTTTCGAGGGGTGGGAAAAAAACACAGCAAACCAAACTTCACCCCAAACAAACCAGAATTCCTCAACGGAGGAACTTAAACCTTAAACTGCCACCTGTAAAACCTTGCGGCCAAAGGAGGCATCCGAAGATGCACTCACATCCACCTTGTAAAATTTTGAGAAGGTGTGGATTGACGACCAGGTCGCCGCCTTACATACCTGTAAAATAGACGCAATCGCCCTGGTCGAATGCGCCGTAACCTGAAAGGGAGGCGCCTGCCCCTTTAGGGCATAGGCCTGGAGCACGACCTGTCTGATCCACCTAGAAATGGTGGCCGACGAAACCGCCAGACCCTTCTTAGGACCAGTCACCGACACGAACAGTGAGTCCGACCTCTGAAACTGAGCCGTAACAGACAAGTACACCCGTAGGGCCCGAACCACGTCGAAGGAATGTAACGTGGCCTCCTTCGGGTTTTTCGGTCGAGGACATAAGGATGGCAAAACGATGTCCTCATTAATGTGAAAAGCCGAAACAACCTTTGGAAGGAATGACGGCCGCAGCACCACCTTATCCTCATGGATGACCAGGTAAGGGGCCTTGCAGGACAAGGCCGCCAGTTGAGATACCCGTCTGACCGAGGTAATTACTACCAGAAAAAACACCTTCTGGGACAGAGTCAACAAAGGAATCTTCCGAATGTCCTCAAACGGAGCTTCTTGAAGCACCGAAATAACTAAATTCAAGTCCCATGGAGGCAGTGGAGGACGCACAGGAGGGGCCACATACCGGACCCCCTGCACAAAGGTACGCCGCCAAGGGTCGCTGAAAGTAGACAGCTAGAGCTGCAATCTGACTCTTAACCATACTCAAGGCGAGAGCCTGATCCACTCCACGCTGTAAGAACAGCAGAATCCGTGACATCACGTATGTCCGAGGGTGCCATTTCATCTCCTCACACAGAGATGTAAGCCTTCCACGTACGATGGTAAATCTTTCGTGAAGTGGACTTCCGTGCTTGTAGCATGGTAGAGATCACCGAGCCCGACAGACCTCGGTCCTTCAGCACCTGGCTCTCAACATCCACGCCGTTAAAGCCAGCGACTGTAAAGCAGGGTGAAAGATAGGACCCTGCGACAGAAAGTCTTCTCTTTAGGGGCAGACGCCAAAGGACGTCTGCCACCAGACGCACCAGGTCCGCTAACCAGGGACGGCACGGCCAATCCGGAGCGATCAAGATTGTTGGTATCCCCTCGGCTTCCACTCTGCGCAGCAGGCGAGGAAGAAGCTTCAGAGGAGGGAAGGTGTATATTAGACGATAGTGACCCCATGGCGCCACCAATGCGCCGGACGCGTACGCCCACGGGTCCCTCAACCTGGTCACTAATCGCGACACCTTCCGATTGAGATGGGACGCTAGAAGGTCCACCTCTGGTGTGCCCCATTTTTGGCACAGACTCTGAAACACCTCCAGGTGTAGTGACCATTCTCCTTGGTCTAGCTTTTGGCGACTTAGATAGTCGGCTTACCAGTTCAGCACCCCCGGAATGTACACCGCCGACAGAGCCGGTGACTTGTCCTCAATGTTCCCCTAACGGGGAACTTCCTTGAATGACTGCGCAGGCGCAAACTTCCCGACGAAAATCTCCAAACCTCGCCCGGCATCCAGGCTCATTCTTTAACATCCCCGTGGATTGGAGGATGTTAAAAAAAAGAGCCAGGAGGCCGAGCGAGCGGAGCGAGGACGTGAGGCCGACTGGCCACTTACCTCGAAATCCACGTCGCCCTGGATGCCGGCCGAGATTCGGAGATTTCCGTCAGCAAGTTTGCACCTGCGCAGTCCTTGTAGGAACTTTCCCGTTAGCTGGAACCGTCTCAGCACATCAGATTGCGCATGCGCTGGAACTTCCAAGATAGCTGCAACCAGCACGGCAGATCACAGGAACGTAACTTTCGGCCCACCGGAGGTTATGCACGACTTCCGTCGCTGCAGCCGAGCTTCGTATGCCCCCCTGATGATTGACGTTGGCCACGGCCACGGCCGCCTTGCAGACCCAGAGACCACTTGGAGAGACACAACTCGATCGCTCGGAGCTCCAGTACATTGATTGGAAGGTGGGACTCCTGAGTCCAGCGCCCCTGGGCTGACTGGACACCCCCCCAGAGAGGCTGGCATCCGTCGTGATCACTGTTCAATAACACGGCAGAAACGATTTTTCGGTCCGAAGTACCGGAGGTGTCAGCCACCACACTAGGGAGGACTTGACCAGTCGACTCACCCGAATCTGGTAATCCAGAGACGAAGTAAGCTTGTTCTAACGTGACAAAATCTTTCTGCAACACTCGGTGTGGAATTGGGCATACGAACTGCCTCGAAAGAGGCCACCATCAGATCAGAACCCTCATGCAAAAGCGAAGCGACGCCCATTTCAGATTGCAGTGTCTGTAGTTTTTCCGCTGGAAGGAAAACTCTCGCCTCTGAGGAGTCCAGGACTAACCCCAGGTATTCCAGCCGCTGAGACAGTACTAGTACTGACTTCTGGATATTCAACAGCCAACCGAATTCTCGGAGGGTCTGACAGGTGATAGACACGTCCTCCTCTAACTCTGAGCTTGAGGAAGCTCTCAGAAGAAGGTCGTCCAGGTACCCCACGATAGCGATCCCGCGCTGCCGCAGCAGGGCCGGAATCGGGGCGAGCACCTTGGTGAAAACCCGCGGTGCTGAGTGCAGGCCGAACGGGAGGGCCACAAATTGAAAGTGGTCCTCCCCGACCGCAAAGCGCAGAAACCTCTGGTGTTTTGCACAAATTGGGATATGCAGGTACGCGTCCTTGATATCCAAGGATGCTAGGAAATCCCCTTGATGGAGCGCCGCCACTACTGCCGAGCAAACCGATTCCATCCTGAAATTTTGCACTTTGACAAAGCAATTGAGGGCCTTGAGGTCCAGGATTGGATGGACCCCTTCCTTCTTGGGGACTACAAAGAGATTGGAGTAAAACCCCTGAAACTGTTCCATCGAGGGAACCGGCACAATCACTCCCCTGACCAGCAGATCCTGGACAGCCCCAGACAGGTCCTTCAGACGATCCGGAGGGAAAAAATCTGTTTGGTGGACAAGAGAGAAAGTCTATCTTGTACCCCGAGGAAACCCAACGGTCAGAAAGAAGAGACCTCCACCGAGCCGCGAAGACGGCCCCCCACCCGAGATATGAGCGGGGGCAGACCTTCATGCGGAGGCAGGCTTATCCGCAGGCTTGTTGGGCTTGCGGAACCAGGGGTGCTTTTGCCCTTCAGTGGATGCCTTAGCACCCTGGAAACGTTTTCCTGCCGCACTTGGCGGGCGGAAAAAAAATAATGCTTGGGGGTAGTAAAAGAGGGTCCTTGCTTACGGCGGGGCTCCTTACCCATCCCAGATTGCGGGAGCAGAGTGCTCTTACCGACTGTGGCATCTTTTATGATGTCATCCAGGGACGCCCCAAAAAGCCGTTCACCCATAAAGGGTAAGTCCACCAGGGCCTTCTTAGAGGACTGATCCGCAGACCAACACTTTAGCCACACAAGGCGGCGCAGTACCACCGCGGAGGCCCTAGAGAGCAAGGGGAGCGTATCCAGGGCCGACTAACAGCCACAGCCTCAGTTCTCCTATCCGCGGGGTCCTTAAAAGCGGGAGCCCCTTCTACAGGCAACGTGGTGGCCTTGTTCAGCCTGGACACCGGAGGGTCCACTGATGGAGGAGATACCCTTTTGAGGAGGATTTCCTAAAAAAGTGGGTAACGGACCGCAAAGTATTTTGGCACTGCAAAAACGTTCTGCGGCCGTTCCCATTCTCATATAACAGTTTGTCCAGATACGGAACACAAGGAAACACTTTCGCGGGGCGGCTTGCGGAACCCAAAAGGGACCGGCATGTCTGATGCCTCTGCTAAATCCTCAAGTTTTTGAGTATCCCGCACCGCAGTTATAAGAGCTCCAACAAATTCCTTATCATGCTTAGACCCTGAAGCAGTCTCACTGTCCGTGTGGGCCAAGTCTGCATCATCTGACATGACAGAACCAGGGTCAGATGCAATAGCAGGGCCTGATTCAATGTCAGAGACATCCCCAGAAGCAGGCGCAGGGAGGGGGCGCTTTTTACCCTCCTTTTGGCCACTTGCCGCTTCAATCCTGGCAACAAACGCCTCCAGGACTGCCGCCATAGCATCCATCGAGGCCGCAGGAGCACTAAGGGTTAACTCTGGCATGATCGGGGTAGAAGCCTCTGGTTCAGACTCCATGCTGACCCACCTGTATATGCCACCTTAGTACTGCAGAACAAACGCCACCGGTCACCCTCCCGGCTGTCACAGAGAGCAGGGCACCCCCCACCCAAACAGGCTGTACTGGTGTGCAGAGCTGAGAGCGCTGTCCATGCTGTGCCGTCCCTCAGGAAGAATGCTGCGGCTTCGCGCCGCTATTTCAGACAAGGCCAAGACTTTTCCAAGATGGCCGCCGACATGCAGAAAAAACAGCATGCGGGTTACAGGAAAATGGCCGCAGACATATAGAGCCGCGTCACCGCTAAAATGGCGGCCGTACATGTGTTTAAAAACACTAGAAACACACAGCCGACACTGTCCAGCATAACGGCACATAGCACAATAAAAAATAACAGCACCCCACAGCAGCGCAGCCCCCCCGGCGGTAACAGAGCTCCCCCCCAGGTGGACCCCCCCACCTCACAGCTGCCACCCAGAACGGGGAAGGAGGGAGAGGAAGGGAGAGAGGAAAGCAGGGCGGACCCTCAGTCGACCTCCCCAGGAATGCACCAGCCGAACCACCCTGCCGAGGCAAGGGGATACTACTTACCTGTCCTGCGACCACCGGCTGGAGGCATTCCAGACAGACCCAACGTCCGCAGGTAGATACGGCATGGCTGTCGGCCCGGCACACTGTGACACGGCCATAGAGACCGGTCATATGTGTGCCCTGTAGCATGTAGATCACCGGCCGCCCCTGGAGCAACGGGGCATGTTGTGGACGGCCTAGCTAAAGGCCGGCACACGCTTGATGGCCGAACATGGGGGGACTACAAGGATCGCAGATCCAGCCTGTCACCCAGTCGGCAGTTGATAGTAGATTCCAGGATCCAAAAATGCAGAAAAAAAAAACAAATAAAGGCAAAAAAATAGCAAAAAATCTTCAGAGCACATGGGCTCCAGAAGGGCCATGTCTTCTCCTATCGCTAGGCAGAAAAAAACTGGGGCTGGATGTTCCAGAGAGTGGGATGTACCCGGGGGACACGCCCCCTGGGAGGTGCTGTACTGAGAGAAGTGTTTTTAACAGTTAAAGGGCTGTTTTTTCTGCCTAGTCTCTCCTGAAAGGAAAGGAATATAACCCTAAGGTCAATGCTGCTGTGTCCGTCCATGAACGGAAGAGAAAACAGGGGGGTTTGGGGGGGCCGGAGAGTGCAAGGCGTTTTTTTTCACCTTAATGTATAGGATGCATTAAGGTGAAAAAACACAAAGCTTTAAAACCCCTTTAAACATCTAGGGGTAATGAAAGGGTTAAATGTGTGCCTAACCAGTGTTTATGTGTACTGTGGGGGAGGGGATTTCACTAAGGAATGTGAAAATCCATCACATCCCCTGCTGACAGAACAGAGCTCTGCCTTGTTTACATAGGCAGAGCTCCGTCCTGCATTCTCGCCGATCAGCGGGTGTCGGCGGACATCACCCACTGATCATCTTGTGCTGTCTAATCACAGATCGGCAGGGATGCGCATGCGTGCCCGACAACTAGGAAGTGCGTGGCAACTTATCTGTATGTTGCGGCACCTTCCTGTGTCACGCGCTAGCAGTAAACGTAGCTAGCGGGACGCAAGTGGTTTAGGCAAATCCACATTGCTCCAGATTTCATAAATCAGCCCCAAAGCAAGAAGATCCAATTCACACATTCATGAGGTGCACCCAAAACTCGCCACCCCCCAAATCACAGAGGGAAGCCTCCCACCCCCCAATCACAGAGGGAAGCCTCCCAACCCCCAATCACAGAGGGAACCCGCCATCCCCCAATCACAGAGGGAAGCCTCCCACCCCCCAATCACAGAGGGAACCCGCCATCCCCCAATCACAGAGGGAAGCCGCCATCCCCCAATCACAGAGGGAAGCCTCCCACCCCCCAATCACAGAGGGAAGCCTCCCACCCCCCAATCACAGAGGGAAGCCTCCCACCCCCCAATCACAGAGGGAAGCCTCCCACCCCCCAATCACAGAGGGAAGCCTCCCACCCCCCAATCACAAAGGGAACCCGCCATCCCCCAATCACAGAGGGAAGCCTCCCACCCCCCAATCACAGAGGGAAGCCTCCCAACCCCCAATCACAGAGGGAAGCCTCCCACCCCCCAATCACAGAGGGAAGCCTCCCACCCCCCAATCACAGAGGGAAGCCTCCCACCCCCCAATCACAAAGGGAACCCGCCATCCCCCAATCACAGAGGGAAGCCTCCCACCCCCCAATCACAAAGGGAACCCGCCATCCCCCAATCACAGAGGGAAGCCTCCCACCCCCCAATCACAGAGGGAAGCCTCCCACCCCCCCAATCACAGAGGGAAGCCTCCCACCCCCCAATCACAAAGGGAACCCGCCATCCCCCAATCACAGAGGGAAGCCTCCCACCCCCCAATCACAGAGGGAAGCCTCCCACCCCCCAATCACAGAGGGAAGCCTCCCACCCCCCAATCACAGAGGGAACCCGCCATCCCCCAATCACAGAGGGAAGCCTCCCACCCCCCAATCACAGAGGGAACCCGCCATCCCCCAATCACAGAGGGAACCCGCCATCCCCCAATCACAGAGGGAAGCCTCCCACCCCCCAATCACAGAGGGAAGCCTCCCACCCCCCAATCACAAAGGGAAGCCTCCCACCCCCCAATCACAAAGGGAACCCGCCATCCCCCAATCACAGAGGGAAGCCTCCCACCCCCCAATCACAAAGGGAAGCCTCCCATCCCCCAATCACAAAGGGAACCCGCCATCCCCCAATCACAGAGGGAAGCCTCCCACCCCCCAATCACAGAGGGAAGCCTCCCACCCCCCAATCACAGAGGGAACCCGCCATCCCCCAATCACAGAGGGAACCCGCCATCCCCCAATCACAGAGGGAACCCGCCATCCCCCAATCACAGAGGGAACCCGCCATCCCCCAATCACAGAGGGAACCCGCCATCCCCCAATCACAGAGGGAAGCCTCCCACCCCCCAATCACAGAGGGAAGCCTCCCACCCCCCAATCACAGAGGGAACCCGCCATCCCCCAATCACAAAGGGAACCCGCCATCCCCCAATCACAGAGGGAACCCGCCATCCCCCAATCACAGAGGGAACCCGCCATCCCCCAATCACAGAGGGAAGCCTCCCACCCCCCAATCACAGAGGGAACCCGCCATCCCCCAATCACAGAGGGAACCCGCCATCCCCCAATCACAGAGGGAACCCGCCATCCCCCAATCACAAAGGGAACCCGCCATCCCCCAATCACAGAGGGAAGCCGCCATCCCCCAATCACAGAGGGAAGCCTCCCACCCCCCAATCACAGAGGGAACCCGCCATCCCCCAATCACAGAGGGAAGCCTCCCACCCCCCAATCACAGAGGGAAGCCTCCCACCCCCCAATCACAAAGGGAAGCCTCCCACCCCCCAATCACAAAGGGAACCCGCCATCCCCCAATCACAGAGGGAAGCCTCCCACCCCCCAATCACAGAGGGAAGCCTCCCACCCCCCAATCACAGAGGGAAGCCTCCCACCCCCCAATCACAGAGGGAACCCGCCATCCCCCAATCACAAAGGGAACCCGCCATCCCCCAATCACAGAGGGAACCCGCCATCCCCCAATCACAAAGGGAACCCGCCATCCCCCAATCACAGAGGGAACCCGCCATCCCCCAATCACAGAGGGAACCCGCCATCCCCCAATCACAGAGGGAACCCGCCATCCCCCAATCACAAAGGGAAGCCTCCCACCCCCCAATCACAGAGGGAACCCGCCATCCCCCAATCACAGAGGGAACCCGCCATCCCCCAATCACAAAGGGAACCCGCCATCCCCCAATCACAGAGGGAACCCGCCATCCCCCAATCACAAAGGGAACCCGCCATCCCCCAATCACAGAGGGAAGCCTCCCAACCCCCAATCACAGAGGGAACCCGCCATCCCCCAATCACAAAGGGAACCCGCCATCCCCCAATCACAGAGGGAACCCGCCATCCCCCAATCACAAAGGGAACCCGCCATCCCCCAATCACAAAGGGAACCCGCCATCCCCCAATCACAGAGGGAACCCGCCATCCCCCAATCACAGAGGGAACCCGCCATCCCCCAATCACAAAGGGAAGCCTCCCACCCCCCAATCACAGAGGGAACCCGCCATCCCCCAATCACAAAGGGAACCCGCCATCCCCCAATCACAGAGGGAACCCGCCATCCCCCAATCACAGAGGGAACCCGCCATCCCCCAATCACAGAGGGAACCCGCCATCCCCCAATCACAGAGGGAACCCGCCATCCCCCAATCACAAAGGGAACCCGCCATCCCCCAATCACAAAGGGAACCCGCCATCCCCCAATCACAGAGGGAAGCCTCCCAACCCCCAATCACAGAGGGAACCCGCCATCCCCCAATCACAAAGGGAAGCCTCCCACCCCCCAATCACAAAGGGAACCCGCCATCCCCCAATCACAGAGGGAACCCGCCATCCCCCAATCACAGAGGGAACCCGCCATCCCCCAATCACAAAGGGAAGCCTCCCAACCCCCAATCACAGAGGGAAGCCTCCCAACCCCCAATCACAGAGGGAACCCGCCATCCCCCAATCACAGAGGGAACCCGCCATCCCCCAATCTCAAAGGGAACCCGCCATCCCCCAATCACAAAGGGAACCCGCCATCCCCCAATCACAGAGGGAACCCGCCATCCCCCAATCACAGAGGGAACCCGCCATCCCCCAATCACAAAGGGAAGCCTCCCACCCCCCAATCACAGAGGGAACCCGCCATCCCCCAATCACAGAGGGAACCCGCCATCCCCCAATCACAGAGGGAAGCCGCCATCCCCCAATCACAGAGGGAACCCGCCATCCCCCAATCACAGAGGGAACCCGCCATCCCCCAATCACAGAGGGAAGCCTCCACCCCCCAAATTACAGAGGGAAGCCTCCACCCCCCAAATCACAAAGGGAAGCCTCCCACCCCCCAATCACAGAGGGAAGCCTCCCACCACCCAATCACAGAGGGACGATCGATACTCTCACTCACCGCCTGTGGTGCGGAGGGGTCCGTTGTTGAAGAAGCCATCGGAAGAGTTGTGTCTTCTGCGACTCACTCCCAGACGCCCCTCGCCCCGGGGAAGATGCTCGCCATGTTTCTCAACAATGCCTGCAGGGGACTACAGCAAAGAGGAGACAAAGTCAGACGCACTACAAATACTTCTCACTTTATAAATTCATCACTCATTAACCCCTTTCTACCCAGGCCAACTTTCAGCGCCGTCACACTTTGACAATTGCGCGGTCATGTAACATTGTACCCATATGAGATTTTAATCATTTGTTTCACACAAATAGAGCTTTCCATTGGTGGTATTTAAGCACCACTGGGGTGGGTTCTATTTTTTGCTAAAATAAAATAGAAATTTTTTTGGTTTAAAAAAAAATAAAGTACGTTTTTCTAAGCTTCCGTTAAATTTTGTAAATGTGCAATTTCTCTCCTTCACAGATGGGGGCGGCACAGACAATCGTGACACGGATGATCGGTGCCTTGATTATCCGTATAAATGTCCCTGCCACACTTGCCGGCTCTCCTCTGGAATGATGAAAATCTCTGGAACACCCCCCCCCCCCATATGGATAGCGTAAGGGAGGGTTATTTTTTACCAATTTTGTGATTAACCTTCACTTCCCGTCTCATGACCACAACAGGAAGGGAGAGGAAATCCCACCCCCAAGGTCACCAGAACTAGTGTGGGGGGTCTAATAAAGTTTTGCCTTTAGATATACTTAAAATATCCGCTGTAAGAAAGGTGAAAATTCTCCAATTCTGTGACCCAAAAATCTGACAAAATGTATTTCTTGTTCCAGGCCAAGTAGGTGAGGAGTTCCTGAATTCACTCTCCTAGGAAAAACACACGGAGGAGAGGTGCACCGAAATGGAAATTTCAGAACCGAAATAAAAAAAAAAGATGTCAGGCCGAAACCGAAAATGGTAAAACAAAGAATACAGCGCACAGGGGTTATGTGAATATCACTTTATAGTCTTTTTTGCTATTCTTAGCACAAAAACATATACATGAACTGTTGAAATAGCAGCAAGTGGCAAAAAACAAATGAACCAATAAAATCTGATGAACAATCCACAGTACATGTATGATGATGGTAGGGTGGAAACCAAAAATCACTCTGGGGAGGTGTTGAAAAAGTGCTTCCAAATAGTGTGCATACAGTGGTATGTAGAGGTGATACCTCAGCAGCCGCTTTCACGCCTCAATGCAGGGAGATGGAAACAGACAGTGGGGGGATGACATCCACGCTGTTCGCATGCAGAGAGGGGTATTGCAGTAGACTCAAAGCCAAAGGAGAGGCCGATGGAAGCGGGATACCTCCTCGCGACAAAGATGTAAGGCAGCGGGGAAGGTCCTGGATGGGAACCTCCGAGCCAGTTCAGTGACGCCGCCGCGTCAGTCAAAGCGAGGAGGGGAGGGCGGGATCTCCGCTGAGTCACAGAAAGAGAGGAAGGGAGCGATGTCCGGACGCCATCCCTCAGAAATCATGTGACTCCAGGGGCCAATCAATGGAGGCAGAAAACGAGCAATCAAAGTACAAGCGCTGGCGTCACTAAAAGGATTCCCAGGATGTCAGTGTATCATAACAGGCTAAGCATCAAGAAAGATGGGGGTGAGACGTGACCGACATGTTTCGCGTACCAGACGATTTGTCAAAGTCCGTTTTTTCTTGTACGAAACCGAAAATTACTTTTTTTTTTTTTATAATTACTATTTTTGTATGGTGATTTTGTTATTTTATTTTTTACATTTTTTTTTTTTACAGTGATATTTTTTGGTTAGTATGTTTTTTTATTTTTTTACATTTTTTTTTTTTTATTATTTATTGCAAATTTATTTTCTTTTTTTTAATCAGCCCTGTTGGGGGGCTTTGGTGAGATATCAGGGGTCTTAACAGACCTCTGACATTTCCCCTCTGAGATAGAGAAAGGGACTACGGACACAGATTCCCCAATCCCTTTCTCTGCAGCCTCAGCTGCACTGAAAATGAATGGAGAGAAGACAGCGTCTTCTCTTCATTCATAAACTGAAATATTGTAAACACAGTTTACGATGTTTCAATTATGTGAATGGACAGAGTCGGTAATCACTGACTCTGTCCATTCGGAACAGTAAGGAGACGGATTTACCGGCTCCTACCCCGCTCTACATCCTGACAGTTCCAGGGGGTGGAGGAGGAGCACGAAAGGAGAGAGAAACACGGGGGGACACGGAGGGAGAGAGAAACACGGCGGGGGACACGGAGAAGGAAAAACCGAGGGGGACACAGAGGAGAAGGAAACACGGAGGGGGACACAGAGGGAGAGAGAAACACGGCGGGGGACACGGAGGAGAAGGAAAAACCGAGGGGGACACAGAGGAGAAGGAAACACGGAGGGGGACACAGAGGAGAAGGAAACACGGAGGGGGACACAGAGGAGAAGGAAAAACCGAGGGGGACACAGAGGGAGAGAGAAACACGGCGGGGGACACGGAGAAGGAAAAACCGAGGGGGACACAGAGGAGAAGGAAACACGGAGGGGGACACAGAGGGAGAGAGAAACACGGCGGGGGACACGGAGAAGGAAAAACCGAGGGGGACACAGAGGAGAAGGAAACACGGAGGGGGACACAGAGGGAGAGAGAAACACGGCGGGGGACACGGAGAAGGAAAAACCGAGGGGGACACAGAGGAGAAGGAAACACGGAGGGAGAGAGACTGCAGCAAAACGGAGGGGGGCACGGAGGGAGAGAGAAACACGGCGGGGGACAAGGAGGAGAAGGAAAAACCGAGGGGGACACAGAGGAGAAGTAAAGACGGAGGGGGACACAGAGGGAGAGAGAAACACGGCGGGGGACACGGAGGAGAAGGAAAAACCGAGGGGGACACAGAGAAGGAAACACGGAGGGAGAGAGACTGCAGCAAAACGGAGGGGGGCACGGAGGGAGAGAGACTGCAGCAAAACGGAGGGGGGCACGGAGGGAGAGAGACTGCAGCAAAACGGAGGGGGGCACGGAGGGAGAGAGACTGCAGCAAAACGGAGGGGGGCACGGAGGGAGAGAGACTGCAGCAAAACGGAGGGGGGCACGGAGGGAGAGAGACTGCAGCAAAACGGAGGGGGGCTGGAGGAGGACACGGGACAGTCAGCGGTGATCGTGCGCGCAGTCATTATCGGCAATTTTTAAGCTGCTTCAGCATGTCCCCAAAACAGATGTTTTCGGCCGATACATGTATCGGCCACCGCTATATCGGTGCATCCCTACACACGAGTGTGCCGATTCATCGGTGTTCCATGCAGGCAGCCTGTTGACGTTAAAGAGGAGGTCCGCCCCAAAAAAATAAATAAAAAAATTAAAAGCCAGCAGCTACACATACTACACACTGCTGGCTTACGGCTTCACGCCCGGAACCCTACTGCGCATGGCCCCGCTCCTCTCTCCTACTGGCCTGGTGACAGGGGGAGGAGGGAGCCCCGCGGTGACGTCATGGACCGCTGCACAGAACAGCCGTGTATCCCGCATGGGGGGAAGGCCGGCCCCTGCACACGGGCGTACCGTGACTGAACCCTGAAGCACACAACGCAATATTCCACGGGGAACTTCCTGTACAGATCTCATGAAGCACCTGAAGAGCAGATTTGTCATGCAGAGAATCCTCCGACATGAAATATGAACAAAGCGTTTCCCTCTATAGCAGCGTTTCTCAACTGCGCTTCTCTGCGTTCTACCCGTTATTCGCAGGCAGTTGACGGATCACGCGGACACGTGCAGAGATAGGCAGGAAAGCGGATGGCACATTATTGGCTGTAAAGCGATGTTCCCCGCTGGCCCCTTCTCACATAATGTGCCCTGCGCCCCCACCCCGTTCCACGTAATGTGCCCTGCGCCACGTAATGTGCCCTGCGCTCCCTGTACCATGTTATGTGCCCTGCGCCCCGCCCCCTGTACCACGTAATGTGCCCTGCGCCCCCACCCCGTTCCACGTAATGTGCCCTGGGCCACGTAATGTGCCCTGCGCCCCCTGTACCATGTTATGTGCCCTGCGCCCCGCCCCCTGTACCATGTAATGTGCCCTGCGCCCCGCCCCCTGTACCACGTAATGTGCCCTGGGCCACGTAATGTGCCCTGCGCCCCCTGTACCATGTTATGTGCCCTGCGCCCCGCCCCCTGTACCACGTAATGTGCCCTGCGCCCCCACCCCGTTCCACGTAATGTGCCCTGGGCCACGTAATGTGCCCTGCGCCCCCTGTACCATGTTATGTGCCCTGCGCCCCCACCCCGTTCCATGTCATTAGCCCTGCGCCACGTAACGTGCCCTGCGCCCCCTGTACCATGTTAATGTGCCCAGCGCCCCGCCCCCTGTACCACGTAATGTGCCCTGCGCCCCACCCCCTGTACCACGTAGTGTGCCATGCGCCAAGCCCCCTGTACCACGTAATGTGCCCTGCACCCCGCCCCCTGTACCACGTAATGTGCCCTGCGCCCCGCCCCCTGTACCACGTAATGTGCCCTGCGCCCCGCCCCCTGTACCACGTAATGCGCCCCGCCCCCTGTACCACGTAATGCGCCCCGCCCCCTGTACCAACGTAATGCGTTGTCTCTTGCTCCCACGTAATGCACATTGCCCCCCCCAGTGTAGTGTGCCCTACTGTACCTCAGTACCCTGCCAACCCCCCCCACACAGAGTTTGTTCATCTTAACTTGAACCCAGAATGAAGCATCTCTGCAGAAAACACAAGTCTCACAATAAATACATTTTAATATTTATTAGCGTTATTTCAGGGGGTTCCCAGAGATCTCAAACTTTTCGCTAGGGGTTCCTCGATGGTAAAATGTTGGAGAAACACTGCTCTATGGTTGTCTCAGTCAAAAGCACCAAGTGTCATTTCTGTCTGCTGCCTCAATCACTTTTGACAAGTTTTCCTGACACCAAGAGAAAAATGGTGGAGGGAGCTCCAGCACACAGCCAGTGATTGACAGCTCTATTTCTGTGTTCAGGAGGGGAAGTCCCTTCCCCCCAATCAGCTCTTTTCTCACAAGCTCTGCAGAGTGCAACTGCAGCTCCCTGTCCCCTTTTTTGTGACAGCTCAGTCAAGCTTTATAAATAATTTGTCGCACTTTGAATGGATGTAGAGAAGGTAAGACTGCAGATAAACAGGTACAACTTCCATAAGAGAGTTTGTTACATTTCTGTGCATCTCCTGCGCACAGTCCCTTCACTGGGGATATGGAAGAGTTTACAACCACTTTAAAATATTTTATTTTCTGTACAGTTATGATGTCTTTTATATAGCTTAGAAATGTTACAGAATGCAAATGTCACCATCAAAACCCAAATGCGACATATTACAGCCTACGAAGCTGCAATGGCTTTTTGGGTTTAGATGTGTTTGATGCACATTTATCCTTCAAAAAGAGAAAGTGGCAAAAACACACACAGGAGCGTTACCTTGGAGGACTGAGGTGTGGAGAAGCTAAGCCAAGCAGGTACAAAGTCATGCTGCGCCATTTAGGTTGTAGGTCTAGCAGTGAACGGAGGCATTAATCCTCATGGCCAAGGCAGGGGCTGCTGGAAGACAAATACAAACCACTGTGAGTTCAGGAAGAATACACTGCAGGCCACCCCCCACCCCCCCCCCCCCCCGGCTCTAGGAGACGCACACCAAGCAAATGCATCATCTACATTGCGTGGCTCCCATTACTCGCTGCCCTTGTGCAGGCTTATGAAGCAGCTTTAAGCCATCACTGACCTCTGTAGCTACAGTGACTTTGAAGCAATTCATCCTCAAAGTACAAAAATACAGAAGTCATAAATTAGCTCAGCTCCCAGCAGTGATTCACTAGTCTACAGACTTCTAATCTCCAACATAAACATGGACAAAGCTCATGAAGGAGGAAGCAGAGCTGCCGAGATAGGGGGCCGAGCTGGGGAGCCACTGCTGGGATGGGGGGCCGAGCTGGGGAGCCACTGCTGGGATGGGGGCCGAGCTGGGGAGCCACTGCTGGGATGGAGGGGCCGAGCTGGGGAGCCACTGCTGGGATGGGGGGGGCCGAGCTGGGGAGCCACTGCTGGGATGGAGGGGCCGAGCTGGGGAGCCACTGCTGGGATGGGGGGGACGAGTTGGGGAACCACTGCTGGGATGGAGGGGCCGAGCTGGGGAGCCACTGCTGGGATGGGGGCCGAGCTGGGGAGCCACTGCTGGGATGGAGGGGCCGAGCTGGGGAGCCACTGCTGGGATGGGGGGGGCCGAGCTGGGGAGCCACTGATGGGATGGGGGGCCGAGCTGGGGAGCCACTGCTGGGATGGGGGGGCCGAGTTGGGGAACCACTGCTGGGATGAGGGGCCGAGCTGGGGAACCACTGCTGGGATGGGGGGCCGAGCTGGGGAGCCACTGCTGGGATGGGGGCCGAGCTGGGGAGCCACTGCTGGGATGGAGGGGCCGAGCTGGGGAGCCACTGATGGGATGGGGGGCCGAGCTGGGGAGCCACTGCTGGGATGGGGGGGCCGAGTTGGGGAACCACTGCTGGGATGAGGGGCCGAGCTGGGGAACCACTGCTGGGATGAGGGGCCGAGCTGGGGAACCACTGCTGGGATGGGGGGCCGAGCTGGGGAGCCACTGCTAGGATGGGGGGGGGGGGGCGAGCTGGGGAGCCACTGCTGGGATGGGGGGGGCGAGCTGGGGAACCACTGCTGGGATGGGGGGCCGAGTTGGGGAGCCACTGCTGGGATGGGGGGCCGAGCTGGGGAACCACTGCTGGGATGGGGGGCTGAGTTGGGGTGCCATTGCTGGGATGGGGGGCCGAGCTGGGGAACCACTGCTGGGATGGGGGGGGGCGAGCTGGGGAACCACTGCTGGGATGGGGGGCCGAGCTGGGGAACCACTGCTGGGATGGGGGGCCGAGCTGGGGAACCACTGCTGGGATGGGGGGCCGAGTTGGGGTGCCATTGCTGGGATGGGGGGCCGAGTTGGGGAACCACTGCTGGGATGGGGGGCCGAGCTGGGGAACCACTGCTGGGATGAGGGGCCGAGCTGGGGAACCACTGCTGGGATGGGGGGCCGAGTTGGGGTGCCATTGCTGGGATGGGGGGCCGAGTTGGGGAACCACTGCTGGGATGGGGGGCCGAGCTGGGGAACCACTGCTGGGATGAGGGGCCGAGCTGGGGAACCACTGCTGGGATGGGGGGCCGAGCTGGGGAGCCACTGCTAGGATGGGGGGGGGGGGCGAGCTGGGGAGCCACTGCTGGGATGGGGGGGGGGCGAGCTGGGGAGCCACTGCTGGGATGGGGGGGGGGGCGAGCTGGGGAGCCACTGCTGGGATGGGGGGCCGAGTTGGGGAGCCACTGCTGGGATGGGGGGCC
Source organism: Rana temporaria (assembly GCF_905171775.1). Lineage (NCBI taxonomy): Eukaryota > Metazoa > Chordata > Amphibia > Anura > Ranidae > Rana > Rana temporaria. The sequence continues at coordinate 130,280 of NW_024404471.1, forward strand.
GAGCTGGGGAACCACTGCTGGGATGGGGGGCCGAGCTGGGGAACCACTGCTGGGATGAGGGGCCGAGCTGGGGAACCACTGCTGGGATGAGGGGCCGAGCTGGGGAACCACTGCTGGGATGAGGGGCCGAGCTGGGGAACCACTGCTGGGATGGGGGGCCGAGTTGGGGAGCCACTGCTGGGATGGGGGGGCCGAGCTGGGAAGCCACTGCTGGGATGGGGGGGGGGCGAGCTGGGGAGCCACTGCTGGGATGGGGGGGGGGCCGAGTTGGGGAGCCACTGCTGGGATGGGGGGCCGAGCTGGGGAACCACTGCTGGGATGGGGGGCCGAGCTGGGGAACCACTGCTGGGATGGGGGGCCGAGTTGGGGTGCCATTGCTGGGATGGGGGGCCGAGCTGGGGAACCACTGCTGGGATGGGGGGCCGAGCTGGGGAACCACTGCTGGGATGAGGGGCCGAGCTGGGGAACCACTGCTGGGATGAGGGGCCGAGCTGGGGAACCACTGCTGGGATGGGGGGCCGAGTTGGGGAGCCACTGCTGGGATGGGGGGGCCGAGCTGGGAAGCCACTGCTGGGATGGGGGGGGGGGGGCGAGCTGGGGAGCCACTGCTGGGATGGGGGGGGGGGCGAGCTGGGGAACCACTGCTGGGATGGGGGGGCCGAGTTGGGGAGCCACTGCTGGGATGGGGGGGGGGGGGCGAGCTGGGGAGCCACTGCTGGGATGGGGGGGGGGGCGAGCTGGGGAACCACTGCTGGGATGGGGGGCCGAGTTGGGGAACCACTGCTGGGATGGGGGGGGGGGGGGGGGCGATGAATTGCTCCATAGTGGCTACAGAGCTTAGTGAGGTCTCGTTTTAAAGTTGATTTGTTGCTTGTAAGGAATATAGAATAGCTGAGAATGAAGCGGTGGTCAGACCCCGGACATTAAAGAGGCGATCTCATGCAATAAATGGGGCACATACCTACTTCATTTGCTACACATTTTTGGACCCGATGTTCCGACTATCCTTGCTGAGGATCAGCATCCTGCGGTCTCCATAGTAACAGACTCAGGAATGAGAGAGCAAGCATTGGCCGTCTAGAATATAAAGCTTGAGCCGTCCAATCCAGACTACACTCTACAATGGCTCCTCCCCTTCCACTGACCGTTTTTTCCCAATTCAAATTGCAATGATCACCATTTTATTTGCCAAGGTCTCTGCTAATTTTCTAGCAAACAAAAGATCATTTTTACATGCAAGAGAGGAATGGCAGAATTGGCCCGGTATGGATGACCGGTGGTCGTAGCGCACTGGTTTTTAGAGCCGACGCCCCCTTTCGCTGTATTGTTTTCACAAGCAGGAGGGGACACGCCCCCGGCAATGGCTTCATAGGGCCTGCCCTGTCCCGCCGGCAAATCCGATCAACCAGCTGCCAATTCCACCGGCTGATCATAGAGACAAAACAGGGAACGGCTCTGATCACCTCTATGGTATAGGAACCCGGGAGGAAATGAACTTGCATCACTTCCGCTTTCCCCGCGGGTGGAAAAAGGAAAAGAATTTGATCTCATTGATCTTGGTGTGATTAATAGGCAGAGGAGGGATCAAGGGACTAAGACCCTATGATAAGTTACGTTCCTTGTGACAGCATTAAAAAAAAAGTGTAAAAATACATTCTTTTAAAAATGTTAAAGTGCCCGCGTGCGCAAAGACGGACGCACCCGTCAGTCCCACACAAACAGCGATCATCCCACCGCGAATGTCAGATCATGGGCAGTAATTCTAGCACCAAACCTCCTGTGTAAATCTAAAGTGGCGACCTGTAAAGAATTTTTAAGCGCCACCTATGGATACTGATGGCCTGGGGGAAATGGATGTAGAAGAGAGAAGACTGCAGATAAACAGGTACAACTTATGCAAGAGAATTAGTTTAATCTCTGTGTATCAGAGGTCAGTTGCTTCACTGGGGATATGGAGGGACCTCCTTATATTAATATGCTCCAAATACAGAAAAGACAACTCACCCTCAGTCTGAGCACCTCCTTCCAGTTTTGTGGGACGGCCAAGGGCGGGGCTTTAGATAGGATTGGCTGAGGAGGAGGAGGGGTCGGCCCCTCAAAAATACAGGCAGGGCGAAGACCCCGTTTCTACATGCCAGTCTGCTCCCTCGAACAAACGTGCCACTTAAGTGCTCATTTTGCTCTTTTTTTGGAAAGATAAAAAAAAGAAAAAAAAAAAAAAAAAAGAAAGCTTGAGATGTGTAGAGATCACATGGGTGACGATTCCATCAACGATACAATAAGAAGAAAAAAACGAATGTAAAAAAACCTCCCAGACTGCCGCGTTCACCTCATGAAACAGACGGGTTTGTTCTTAGGGAGGTGTCAGGGTGTCGGGTCATAGAGAGGGATCCATTCAGCTCTATGATAGGTAGTCAGGGATGAGCAGCGGGGAACATACGCCAATACCCAATCAATGGCGATCGTTTACATTCACTCGGAGGCCTCATTAACACGCGAGGCGAAAAAAACGCGGGACAATGGCGCCGAGAAGATTCAAGCTTCAGATGTAGTTATGGACACAACGCCATCTCTGCAGGACGAGGATTCCGACACCAGGGGGCGCTCACATCCCTGAGAGACATCAGCGGGCCGGCGATGGGGAGAGTTTCTGGACACGGACAGTGGGGGGCGCCGATTTCTTCGTCTGATTATTACGGTAGATCGTGATCTATGAGGAAAGAACAAAAAACAGGCTATAAATACATTACCACTCATTACTATACAATGCCGTCATTTTCCTGGCCGCCCTTTAGAGGGTCACTAAACCCCCCTCCCCCCTCATAAATCCAGGAATAAATGGCGATTTCCATGCTGGTCATCCACACAAATCCTGGCTGATCCGGCTGCTCTCCATCTCCCCCTCCTGTCCATGTCCCCAATGCACCGGTGGTGGCAGCTCTGCACATGCTCAGTTCTCAGGGAGATTTTATGGTATTTCCTCCCTATCACATCTGAGCAGCCCATGTGATTATAAATGACCGCCCACTCCCTTCCCTCCTCCTCCATGCCCACTAATCATCTAAACACAATGGGGGGGGGGGGGGAATATTACATGTAGATTGATAGAGGCTTCACCTCCCTGTTCTAAGACACAGGCCGGAGTGGGCGTGACACAGCCTGTGACTGGCAGAAATCTGCCCACACCATGTTATTGCCAAAAATTAAGAAAAGATTTGATTTCAAATATTTATTTGTATTTTACTCCTTGCTTACCGGGCACACTTGTATGACCACGAAATTGTGGAACGCTGTACTCGTGACATTTTTATCTTTTTACACAATAGAGATTTCTTTTAGTGGTATTTGATCACTAAATTCATAGTTTGTTTTTTGCAAAAGGTAATTTTTCTCCACCGATTTACACTGATAGGTAGGGGTGCATTGGATCGTGCCCAATCCGCGATCCGAACGGGTCAACCTGTTCGGATCGGCACAGTATGCGATCCGCGGAATGCACCGCCTACGCGGCCTTAGGAAAGACCGCGGCTTTGGCCTAACTCCGGAGCGGTCGGCCATCTTGGTACACTCGGCGGCGGTGCGCGCTGACGTCATCACCCCTCCCTCTGCTCGTGGATCTTTTCTATTCTGCAAGAGCGTGCTGACTCTGCATGCAACCCGAGTACAGCGAGACGGGCCGAGTACATCAGTACAGCGAGACGGACCGAGTGCATCAGTACAGCGAGACGGACCGAGTACATCAGTACAGCGAGACGGACCGAGTGCATCAGTACAGCGAGACGGACCGAGTGCATCAGTACAGCGAGACGGACCGAGTGCATCAGTACAGCGAGACGGACCGAGTGCATCAGTACAGCGAGACGTACCGAGAACATCAGTACAGCGAGACGGACCGAGTACATCAGTACAGCGAGACGGACCGAGTACATCAGTACAGCGAGACGGACCGAGTGCATCAGTACAGCGAGACGGACCGAGTGCATCAGTACAGCGAGACGGACCGAGTGCATCAGTACAGCGAGACGTACCGAGAACATCAGTACAGCGAGACGTACCGAGTACATCAGTACAGCGAGACGGACCGAGTACATCAGTACAGCGAGACGGACCGAGTACATCAGTACAGCGAGACGGACCGAGTACATCAGTACAGCGAGACGGACCGAGTGCATCAGTACAGCGAGACGGACCGAGTACATCAGTACAGCGAGACGGGCCGAGTACATCAGTACAGCGAGACGGACCGAGTACATCAGTACAGCGAGACGGACCGAGTACATCAGTACAGCGAGACGGACCGAGTACATCAGTACAGCGAGACGGACCGAGTACATCAGTACAGCGAGACGGACCGAGTACATCAGTACAGCGAGACGGGCCGAGTACATCAGTACAGCGAGACGGGCCGAGTACATCAGTACAGCGAGACGGACCGAGTACATCAGTACAGCGAGACGGACCGAGGAAATCAGTACAGCGAGACGGGCCGAGTACATCAGTACAGCGAGACGGGCCGAGTACATCAGTACAGCGAGACGGACCGAGTACATCAGTACAGCGAGACGGACCGAGTACATCAGTACAGCGAGACGGGCCGAGTACATCAGTACAGCGAGACGGACCGAGTACATCAGTACAGCGAGACGGGCCGAGTACATCAGTACAGCGAGACGGACCGAGTACATCAGTACAGCGAGACGGGCCGAGTACATCAGTACAGCGAGACGGACCGAGTACATCAGTACAGCGAGACGGACCGAGTACATCAGTACAGCGAGACGGGCCGAGTACATCAGTACAGCGAGACGGACCGAGTACATCAGTACAGCGAGACGGGCCGAGTACATCAGTACAGCGTGACGGGCCGAGTACATCAGTACAGCGAGACGGGCCGAGTACATCAGTACAGCGAGACGGGCCGAGTACATCAGTACAGCGAGACGGGCCGAGTACATCAGTACAGCGAGACGGACCGAGCACATCAGTACAGCGAGACGGACCGAGTACATCAGTACAGCGAGACGGACCGAGTACATCAGTACAGCGAGACGGGCCGAGTACATCAGTACAGCGAGACGGGCCGAGTACATCAGTACAGCGAGACGGACCGAGTACATCAGTACAGCGAGACGGGCCGAGTACATCAGTACAGCGAGACGGACCGAGTACATCAGTACAGCGAGACGGACCGAGTACATCAGTACAGCGAGACGGGCCGAGTACATCAGTACAGCGAGACGGACCGAGGAAATCAGTACAGCGAGACGGGCCGAGTACATCAGTACAGCGAGACGGGCCGAGTACATCAGTACAGCGAGACGGGCCGAGTACATCAGTACAGCGAGACGGGCCGAGTACATCAGTACAGCGAGACGGGCCGAGTACATCAGTACAGCGAGACGGACCGAGTACATCAGTACAGCGAGACGGACCGAGTACATCAGTACAGCGAGACGGGCCGAGTACATCAGTACAGCGAGACGGGCCGAGTACATCAGTACAGCGAGACGGGCCGAGTACATCAGTACAGCGAGACGGGCCGAGTACATCAGTACAGCGAGACGGACCGAGTACATCAGTACAGCGAGACGGGCCGAGTACATCAGTACAGCGAGACGGACCGAGTACATCAGTACAGCGAGACGGACCGAGTACATCAGTACAGCGAGACGGACCGAGTACATCAGTACAGTGAGTAGGCTAATGGCTATTATAGTGGGGAAAATGGCTACACACAGTGTTACTGTTTACTAGTGTGGGGGCAATGTTGGTTATGGGTGTTAATAATAATAGACATAGCCAACATTACCCCCACACTAGTAAAACAGTAACACTGTAATTACCATTTTTCCCACTGTAATGGTCCCAAAAATGTGTCAAATTTGTCCGATGTGTCCGCCATAATGTCGCAGTCACGAAAAAAATCGCTGATCGCCGCCATTGTTAGTAAAAAAAAATATATTAATAAAAATGTAAAAAGACAAAACTTGTTAGTCTTGTGTTTTTTTTTTTTTACGGAACCGAAAATGATCCGATCCGTGACTCCTGATCCGAGGATCGATCCGATCCGTGAGTTTTTTGATCCGTTGCACCCCTACCGATAGGTGGCTCCTGTGTGCGTGTTCTCCACGCCCTCCAGTGTGTGCGTGTTCTCCACGCCCTCCAGTGTGTGCGTGTTCTCCACGCCCTCCAGTGTGTGCGTGTTCTCCACGCCCTCCAGTGTGTGCGTGTTCTCCACGCCCTCCAGTGTGTGCGTGTTCTCCACGCCCTCCAGTGTGTGCGTGTTCTCCACGCCCTCCAGTGTGTGCGTGTTCTCCACGCCCTCCAGTGTGTGCGTGTTCTCCACGCCCTCCAGTGTGTGCGTGTTCTCCACGCCCTCCAGTGTGTGCGTGTTCTCCACGCCCTCCAGTGTGTGCGTGTTCTCCACGTCCTCGTGTGTGTGTGTGTGTTCTCCACGTCCTCCTGTGTGTGTGTGTGTGTTCTCCTGTGTGTGTGTTCTCCACGTCCTCCAGTGTGTGTGTGTTCTCCACGTCCTCGTGTGTGTGTGTGTTCTCCACGTCCTCGTGTGTGTGTGTGTGTTCTCCACGTCCTCGTGTGTGTGTGTTCTCCACGTCCTCCTGTGTGTGTGTGTTCTCCACGTCCTCGTGTGTGTGTGTGTGTTCTCCACGTCCTCCTGTGTGTGTGTGTGTGTGTGTTCTCCACGTCCTCCTGTGTCTGTTCTCCACGTCCTCCAGTGTGTGTCTGTTCTCCACGTCCTCCTGTGTGTGTGTGTGTTCTCCACGTCCTCCTGTGTGTGTGTGTGTTCTCCACGTCCTCCTGTGTGTGTGTGTGTTCTCCACGTCCTCCTGTGTGTGTGTGTGTGTGTGTGTGTTCTCCACGTCCTCGTGTGTGTGTGTGTGTGTGTGTGTTCTCCACGTCCTCCTGTGTGTGTGTGTGTTCTCCACGTCCTCCTGTGTGTGTTCTCCACGTCCTCCTGTGTGTGTGTGTGTTCTCCACGTCCTCCTGTGTGTGTGTGTTCTCCACGTCCTCCTGTGTGTGTGTGTGTGTTCTCCTGTGTGTGTGTTCTCCACGTCCTCCAGTGTGTGTGTGTTCTCCACGTCCTCGTGTGTGTGTGTGTTCTCCACGTCCTCGTGTGTGTGTGTTCTCCACGTCCTCGTGTGTGTGTGTTCTCCACGTCCTCGTGTGTGTGTGTGTTCTCCACGTCCTCCTGTGTGTGTGTGTGTTCTCCACGTCCTCCTGTGTGTGTGTGTGTGTTCTCCACGTCCTCCTGTGTCTGTTCTCCACGTCCTCCTGTGTGTGTCTGTTCTCCACGTCCTCCTGTGTGTGTGTGTGTTCTCCACGTCCTCCTGTGTGTGTGTGTGTGTGTGTTCTCCACGTCCTCCTGTGTGTGTGTGTGTGTTCTCCACGTCCTCCTGTGTGTGTGTGTGTTCTCCACGTCCTCCTGTGTGTGTTCTCCACGTCCTCCTGTGTGTGTGTGTGTTCGCCACGTCCTCCTGTGTGTGTGTGTGTTCGCCACGTCCTCCTGTGTGTGTGTGTGTGTGTGTGTGTGTGTGTGTGTGTGTTCGCCACGTCCTCCTGTGTGTGTGTGTGTTCGCCACGTCCTCCTGTGTGTGTGTGTGTGTTCGCCACGTCCTCCTGTGTGTGTGTGTGTGTTCTCCACGTCCTCGTGTGTGTGTGTGTGTGTTCTCCACGTCCTCGTGTGTGTGTGTGTGTGTTCTCCACGTCCTCCTGTGTGTATGTGTGTTCTCCACGTCCTCCTGTGTGTGTGTGTGTGTTCTCCGCGTCCTCCTGTGTGTGTGTGTGTGTTCTCCGCGTCCTCCTGTGTGTGTGTTCTCCACGGCCTCCTGTGTGTGTGTTCTCCACGTCCTCGTGTGTGTGTGTGTTCTCCACGTCCTCCTGTGTGTGTGTGTGTTCTCCACGTCCTCCTGTGTGTGTTCTCCACGTCCTCCTGTGTGTGTGTGTGTGTTCTCCACGTCCTCCTGTGTGTGTGTGTGTGTTCTCCACGTCCTCCTGTGTGTGTGTGTGTGTTCTCTACGTCCTCCTGTGTGTGTGTTCTCCACGTCCTCCTGTGTGTGTGTGTGTGTGTTCTCCACGTCCTCGTGTGTGTGTGTGTGTTCTCCACGTCCTCCTGTGTGTGTGTGTGTGTTCTCCTGTGTGTGTGTTCTCCACGTCCTCCAGTGTGTGTGTGTTCTCCACGTCCTCGTGTGTGTGTGTGTTCTCCACGTCCTCGTGTGTGTGTGTGTGTTCTCCACGTCCTCGTGTGTGTGTGTTCTCCACGTCCTCCTGTGTGTGTGTGTTCTCCACGTCCTCGTGTGTGTGTGTGTGTTCTCCACGTCCTCCTGTGTGTGTGTGTGTGTGTGTTCTCCACGTCCTCCTGTGTCTGTTCTCCACGTCCTCCAGTGTGTGTCTGTTCTCCACGTCCTCCTGTGTGTGTGTGTGTTCTCCACGTCCTCCTGTGTGTGTGTGTGTTCTCCACGTCCTCCTGTGTGTGTGTGTGTTCTCCACGTCCTCCTGTGTGTGTGTGTGTGTGTGTCGCCCTGTGTGTGTCCGTCGTGTGTGTGTGTGTGTGTGTGTGTGTTCTCCACGTCCTCCTGTGTGTGTGTGTGTTCTCCACGTCCTCCTGTGTGTGTTCTCCACGTCCTCCTGTGTGTGTGTGTGTTCTCCACGTCCTCCTGTGTGTGTGTGTTCTCCACGTCCTCCTGTGTGTGTGTTCTCCTGTGTGTGTGTTCTCCACGTCCTCCAGTGTGTGTGTGTTCTCCACGTCCTCGTGTGTGTGTGTGTTCTCCACGTCCTCGTGTGTGTGTGTTCTCCACGTCCTCGTGTGTGTGTGTTCTCCACGTCCTCGTGTGTGTGTGTGTTCTCCACGTCCTCCTGTGTGTGTGTGTGTTCTCCACGTCCTCCTGTGTGTGTGTGTGTGTTCTCCACGTCCTCCTGTGTCTGTTCTCCACGTCCTCCAGTGTGTGTCTGTTCTCCACGTCCTCCTGTGTGTGTGTGTGTTCTCCACGTCCTCCTGTGTGTGTGTGTGTGTGTGTTCTCCACGTCCTCCTGTGTGTGTGTGTGTGTTCTCCACGTCCTCCTGTGTGTGTGTGTGTGTTCTCCACGTCCTCCTGTGTGTGTGTGTGTTCTCCACGTCCTCCTGTGTGTGTTCTCCACGTCCTCCTGTGTGTGTGTGTGTTCGCCACGTCCTCCTGTGTGTGTGTGTGTTCGCCACGTCCTCCTGTGTGTGTGTGTGTGTGTGTGTGTGTGTGTGTGTGTGTGTTCGCCACGTCCTCCTGTGTGTGTGTGTGTTCGCCACGTCCTCCTGTGTGTGTGTGTGTGTTCGCCACGTCCTCCTGTGTGTGTGTGTGTGTTCTCCACGTCCTCGTGTGTGTGTGTGTGTGTTCTCCACGTCCTCGTGTGTGTGTGTGTGTGTTCTCCACGTCCTCCTGTGTGTATGTGTGTTCTCCACGTCCTCCTGTGTGTGTGTGTGTGTTCTCCGCGTCCTCCTGTGTGTGTGTGTGTGTTCTCCGCGTCCTCCTGTGTGTGTGTTCTCCACGGCCTCCTGTGTGTGTGTTCTCCACGTCCTCGTGTGTGTGTGTGTTCTCCACGTCCTCCTGTGTGTGTGTGTGTTCTCCACGTCCTCCTGTGTGTGTTCTCCACGTCCTCCTGTGTGTGTGTTCTCCACGTCCTCCTGTGTGTGTGTGTGTGTTCTCCACGTCCTCCTGTGTGTGTGTGTGTGTTCTCTACGTCCTCCTGTGTGTGTGTTCTCCACGTCCTCCTGTGTGTGTGTGTGTGTGTTCTCCACGTCCTCCTGTGTGTGTGTGTTCTCCACGTCCTCCTGTGTGTGTGTGTTCTCCACGTCCTCCTGTGTGTGTGTGTGTGTGTTCTCCACGTCCTCCTGTGTGTGTGTGTGTGTGTTCTCCACGTCCTCCTGTGTGTGTGTGTGTTCTCCACGTCCTCCTGTGTGTGTGTGTGTGTGTTCTCCACGTCCTCCTGTGTGTGTGTGTGTGTGTGTGTGTGTTCTCCACGTCCTCCTGTGTGTGTGTGTGTGTGTGTTCTCCACGTCCTCCTGTGTGTGTGTGTGTTCTCCACGTCCTCCTGTGTGTGTGTGTGTGTGTTCTCCACGTCCTCGTGTGTGTGTGTGTGTGTTCTCCACGTCCTCCTGTGTGTGTGTGTTCTCCACGTCCTCCTGTGTGTGTGTGTTCTCCACGTCCTCCTGTGTGTGTGTGTTCTCCACGTCCTCCTGTGTGTGTGTGTTCTCCACGTCCTCCTGTGTATGTGTGTTCTCCACGTCCTCCTGTGTATGTGTGTTCTCCACGTCCTCCTGTGTGTGTGTGTGTGTTCTCCACGTCCTCGTGTGTGTGTGTGTGTGTGTTCTCCACGTCCTCCTGTGTGTGTGTGTTCTCCACGTCCTCCTGTGTGTGTGTTCTCCACGTCCTCCTGTGTGTGTGTTCTCCACGTCCTCCTGTGTGTGTGTGTGTGTGTTCTCCACGTCCTCCTGTGTGTGTGTGTTCTCCACGTCCTCCTGTGTGTGTGTGTGTGTTCTCCACGTCCTCCTGTGTGTGTTCTCCACGTCCTCCTGTGTGTGTTCTCCACGTCCTCCTGTGTGTGTTCTCCACGTCCTCCTGTGTGTGTGTGTTCTCCACGTCCTCCTGTGTGTGTGTGTTCTCCACGTCCTCCTGTGTGTGTGTGTTCTCCACGTCCTCCTGTGTGTGTGTGTTCTCCACGTCCTCCTGTGTGTGTGTGTTCTCCACGTCCTCCTGTGTGTGTTCTCCACGTCCTCGTGTGTGTGTGTGTGTTCTCCACGTCCTCGTGTGTGTGTGTGTGTGTTCTCCACGTCCTCGTGTGTGTGTGTGTGTGTTCTCCACGTCCTCCTGTGTGTGTGTGTGTTCTCCACGTCCTCCTGTGTGTGTGTGTGTTCTCCACGTCCTCCTGTGTGTGTGTGTTCTCCACGTCCTCCTGTGTGTGTGTGTGTTCTCCACGTCCTCCTGTGTGTGTGTGTTCTCCACGTCCTCCTGTGTGTGTTCTCCACGTCCTCCTGTGTGTGTGTGTGTGTTCTCCACGTCCTCCTGTGTGTGTGTGTGTGTTCTCCACGTCCTCCTGTGTGTGTGTGTGTGTTCTCCACGTCCTCCTGTGTGTGTGTGTGTGTTCTCCACGTCCTCCTGTGTGTGTGTGTGTGTTCTCCACGTCCTCCTGTGTGTGTGTGTGTGTTCTCCACGTCCTCCTGTGTGTGTTCTCCACGTCCTCCTGTGTGTGTTCTCCACGTCCTCCTGTGTGTGTTCTCCACGTCCTCCTGTGTGTGTGTGTTCTCCACGTCCTCCTGTGTGTGTGTGTGTTCTCCACGTCCTCCTGTGTGTGTGTGTTCTCCACGTCCTCCTGTGTGTGTGTGTTCTCCACGTCCTCCTGTGTGTGTGTGTTCTCCACGTCCTCCTGTGTGTGTGTGTTCTCCACGTCCTCCTGTGTGTGTGTGTTCTCCACGTCCTCCTGTGTGTGTGTGTTCTCCACGTCCTCCTGTGTGTGTGTGTTCTCCACGTCCTCCTGTGTGTGTGTGTTCTCCACGTCCTCCTGTGTGTGTGTGTGTGTTCTCCACGTCCTCCTGTGTGTGTGTGTGTGTGTGTGTTCTCCACGTCCTCCTGTGTGTGTGTGTGTTCTCCACGTCCTCCTGTGTGTGTGTGTGTTCTCCACGTCCTCCTGTGTGTGTGTGTGTTCTCCATGTCCTCCTGTGTGTGTGTGTTCTCCACGTCCTCCTGTGTGTGTGTGTGTGTGTGTTCTCCACGTCCTCCTGTGTGTGTGTGTGTTCTCCACGTCCTCCTGTGTGTGTGTGTTCTCCACGTCTTCGTGTGTGTGTGTGCGTTCTCCACGTCCTCCTGTGTGTGTGTGTGTGTTCTCCACGTCCTCCTGTGTGTGTGTGTTCTCCACGTCCTCGTGTGTGTGTGTGTGTGTTCTCCACGTCCTCCTGTGTGTGTGTGTGTGTTCTCCACGTCCTCCTGTGTGTGTTCTCCACGTCCTCCTGTGTGTGTGTGTGTGTGTTCTCCACGTCCTTGTGTGTGTGTGTGTGTGTGTGTGTGTTCTCCACGTCCTCCTGTGTGTGTGTGTTCTCCACGTCCTCCTGTGTGTGTGTGTTCTCCACGTCCTCCTGTGTGTGTGTGTGTGTGTTCTCCACGTCCTCCTGTGTGTGTGTGTGTGTGTGTTCTCCACGTCCTCCTGTGTGTGTGTGTGTGTGTGTGTGTGTGTGTGTGTTCTCCACGTCCTCCTGTGTGTGTGTGTGTGTGTTCTCCACGTCCTCGTGTGTGTGTGTGTTCTCCACGTCCTCCTGTGTGTGTGTGTGTGTTCTCCACGTCCTCCTGTGTGTGTGTGTGTGTTCTCCACGTCCTCCTGTGTGTGTGTGTGTGTGTGTGTGTGTGTTCTCCACGTCCTCCTGTGTGTGTGTGTGTGTGTGTGTGTTCTCCACGTCCTCCTGTGTGTGTGTGTTCTCCACGTCCTCCTGTGTGTGTGTGTGTGTTCTCCACGTCCTCCTGTGTGTGTGTGTGTTCTCCACGTCCTCCTGTGTGTGTGTGTGTTCTCCACGTCCTCCTGTGTGTGTGTGTGTTCTCCACGTCCTCGTGTGTGTGTGTGTGTGTGTGTTCTCCACGTCCTCCTGTGTGTGTGTGTGTGTGTGTGTTCTCCACGTCCTCCTGTGTGTGTGTGTGTGTGTGTGTGTTCTCCACGTCCTCCTGTGTGTGTGTTCTCCACGTCCTCCTGTGTGTGTGTGTGTTCTCCACGTCCTCCTGTGTGTGTGTGTTCTCCACGTCCTCCTGTGTGTGTGTTCTCCACGTCCTCGTGTGTGTGTGTGTTCTCCACGTCCTCCTGTGTGTGTGTGTTCTCCACGTCCTCCTGTGTGTGTGTGTGTGTGTGTTCTCCACGTCCTCCTGTGTGTGTGTGTGTTCTCCACGTCCTCCTGTGTGTGTGTGTTCTCCACGTCCTCCTGTGTGTGTGTGTGTGTTCTCCACGTCCTCCTGTGTGTGTGCGTGTGTTCTCCACGTCCTCCTGTGTGTGTTCTCCACGTCCTCCTGTGTGTGTGTTCTCCACGTCCTCCTGTGTGTGTTCTCCACGTCCTCCTGTGTGTGTGTGTGTGTGTGTTCTCCACGTCCTCGTGTGTGTGTGTGTGTGTGTTCTCCACGTCCTCCTGTGTGTGTTCTCCACGTCCTCCTGTGTGTGTTCTCCACGTCCTCCTGTGTGTGTTCTCCACGTCCTCCTGTGTGTGTGTGTGTTCTCCACGTCCGTGTGTGTGTGTGTGTGTGTGTGTGTGTGTGTGTGTGTGTGTGTGTGTGTGTTCTCCACGTCCTGTGTGTGTGTGTGTTCTCCACGTCCTGTGTGTGTGTGTGTTCTCCACGTCCTGTGTGTGTGTGTGTGTGTGTGTGTGTGTGTGTGTGTGTGTGTGTGTTCTCCACGTCCTCATGCTTCCATTTTGCTTTTCAATGTCCTTATTTCTTCTAAGAAATCCTCACTTCCTGTTCTTCTGTCTAACTCCACACAGTAATGCGAGGCTTTCTCCCTGGTGTGGAGAAAGCCTCTTGAGGGGGCGAGCAGGAGAGTCAGGACGCTCTCTACATTGCAGATAGAGAAAGGAGCGGTGTGTTAGTGGGCGTCCTGACTCTCCTGTAGTCCGAGGGAGAGGGTGAGCACGACACTCCACACCAGGGAGAAAGCCTCGCATTACTGTGTGGAGTTACAGACAGAAGGACAGGAAGTGAGGAAGAAGAAACATTTTTCCTCAGATTCGTCCGATACGTATTCTTATACATATTGTTGGTAAAAAAATCGCAAAAGGCGCTTTTTGTGCCAAAGTTCTAGCGTCTACAATATAGGGGAGAGTTGTGACGGTATCGGTATGATATCCCCGTCATACATTCCCTTCTTCCCATAAAGATCACCCCAATATTCCACGAGGAGGAACATTCCTGGGATCACCCCAATATTCCATGAGGAGGGATATTCCTGGAATCACCCCAATATTCCTGGAATCACCCCAATATCCCACGAGGAGGAATATTCCTGGAATCACCCCAATATTCCTGGAATCACCCCAATATCCCACGAGGAGGAATATTCCTGGAATCACCCCAATATCCCACGGGGAGGAATATTCCTGGAATCACCCCAATATCCCACGAGGAGGAATATTCCTGGAATCACCCCAATATTCCACGAGGAGGAATATTCCTGGAATCACCCCAATATCCCATGAGGAGGGATATTCCTGGAATCACCCCAATATCCCACGAGGAGGAATATTCCTGGAATCACCCCAATATCCCACGGGGAGGAATATTCCTGGAATCACCCCAATATCCCACGAGGAGGAATATTCCTGGAATCACCCCAATATTCCACGAGGAGGAATATTCCTGGAATCACCCCAATATCCCACGAGGAGGAATATTCCTGGAATCACCCCAATATTCCACGAGGAGGAACATTCCTGGAATCACCCCAATATCCCACGAGGAGGAATATTCCTGGAATCACCCCAATATCCCACGGGGAGGAATATTCCTGGAATCACCCCAATATTCCACGAGGAGGAATATTCCTGGAATCACCCCAATATCCCACGAGGAGGGATATTCCTGGAATCACCCCAATATCCCACGAGGAGGAATATTCCTGGAATCACCCCAATATCCCACGAGGAGGAATATTCCTGGAATCACCCCAATATCCCACGGGGAGGAATATTCCTGGAATCACCCCAATATTCCACGAGGAGGAATATTCCTGGAATCACCCCAATATCCCACGAGGAGGGATATTCCTGGAATCACCCCAATATCCCATGAGGAGGAATATTCCTGGAATCACCCCAATATCCCACGGGGAGGAATATTCCTGGAATCACCCCAATATCCCACGAGGAGGAATATTCCTGGAATCACCCCAATATGCCATGAGGAGGGATATTCCTGGAATCACCCCAATATTCCTGGAATCACCCCAATATCCCACGGGGAGGAATATTCCTGGAATCACCCCAATATCCCACGAGGAGGGATATTCCTGGAATCACCCCAATATCCCATGAGGAGGAATATTCCTGGAATCACCCCAATATCCCACGAGGAGGGATATTCCTGGAATCACCCCAATATTCCACGAGGAGGAATATTCCTGGAATCACCCCAATATCCCATGAGGAGGGATATTCCTGGAATCACCCCAATATCCCATGAGGAGGAATATTCCTGGAATCACCCCAATATCCCACGAGGAGGGATATTCCTGGAATCACCCCAATATCCCATGAGGAGGAATATTCCTGGAATCACCCCAATATCCCACGAGGAGGAACATTCCTGGAATCACCCCAATATTCCACGGGGAGGAATATTCCTGGAATCACCCCAATATCCCACGAGGAGGAATATTCCTGGAATCTCCCAATATTCCACGAGGAGGAACATTCCTGGAATCGCCCCAATATTCCACGAGGAGGAACATTCCTGGAATCGCCCCAATATTCCATGAGGAGGAACATTCCTGGAATCACCCCAATATTCCATGAGGAGGAACATTCCTGGAATCACCCCAATATTCCATGAGGAGGAACATTCCTGGAATCACCCCAATATCCCACGAGGAGGGATATTCCTGGAATCACCCCAATATCCCACGAGGAGGAATATTCCTGGAATCACCCCAATATTCCACGAGGAGGAATATTCCTGGAATCACCCCAATATCCCACGAGGAGGAATATTCCTGGAATCACCCCAATATTCCATGAGGAGGAACATTCCTGGAATCACCCCAATATTCCACGAGGAGGAACATTCCTGGAATCACCCCAATATCCCACGAGGAGGGATATTCCTGGAATCACCCCAATATCCCACGAGGAGGAATATTCCTGGAATCACCCCAATATTCCACGAGGAGGAATATTCCTGGAATCACCCCAATATCCCACGAGGAGGAATATTCCTGGAATCGCCCCAATATTCCACGAGGAGGAACATTCCTGGGATCACCCCAATATCCCACGGGGAGGAATATTCCTGGAATCACCCCAATATTCCACGAGGAGGAACATTCCTGGGATCGCCCCAATATTCCACGAGGAGGAACATTCCTGGAATCACCCCAATATTCCACGAGGAGGAATATTCCTGGAATCACCCCAATATTCCACGAGGAGGGATATTCCTGGAATCACCCCAATATTCCATGAGGAGGAATATTCCTGAAATCACCCCAATATTCCACGAGGAGGAACATTCCTGGGATCGCCCCAATATTCCACGAGGAGGAACATTCCTGGGATCGCCCCAATATTCCACGAGGAGGAATATTCCTGGAATCACCCCAATATTCCACGAGGAGGAATATTCCTGGAATCACCCCAATATCCCACGAGGAGGGATATTCCTGGAATCACCCCAATATTCCATGAGGAGGAATATTCCTGAAATCACCCCAATATTCCACGAGGAGGAACATTCCTGGGATCGCCCCAATATTCCACGAGGAGGAACATTCCTGGGATCGCCCCAATATTCCACGAGGAGGAATATTCCTGGAATCACCCCAATATTCCACGAGGAGGAACATTCCTGAGATCACCCCAATATCCCACGAGGAGGAACATTCCTGGAATCACCCCAATATTCCACGAGGAGGAATATTCCTGGAATCACCCCAATATTCCATGAGGAGGAATATTCCTGGAATCACCCCAATATTCCATGAGGAGGAACATTCCTGGAATCACCCCAATATTCCATGAGGAGGAATATTCCTGGAATCACCCCAATATTCCATGAGGAGGAACATTCCTGGAATCACCCCAATATTCCACGAGGAGGAACATTCCTGGAATCACCCCAATATTCCACGAGGAGGGATATTCCTGGAATCGCCCCAATATTCCACGAGGAGGAATATTCCTGGAATCACCCCAATATTCCATGAGGAGGAATATTCCTGAGATCCCCCAATAATCCACACATGAGTCAGAGCTTACTGCTGGAACAAGACACTTTAATGGCAGCATGCTGCTGGTATATATGCAGTTTACAAGCTAATCCTCAATCACAGAACAATGAAATCTCCACCCCCTTTCCACACACAGTGGGGGCTCTCATACAGATTATAGGCAGACACTTCGGCGCCGACTCTGAAGACACATTTCTTTAGATAATGACATCAGTGGAGGTCATTACTAGTTGTAACAGAATACGTTATCTAGACAGCTTGGCCCCGCATATAGGAGAGGTAATTACCACAATGAAGCAATCAGAATAATTAACATGAGCCCCTTCTAATCACAGTAAACAGTAAACACAGGTCTCCTTCACACACACACACAATAGATCAATTACCCTTTCAAATAGGGAGCTGGCTGAGGAAGGGACATTAACATTTCAACAGAGGAATGAGTCACACCTGAAATCACCTGTTACCTCTAACACACACACAATTACTAGCAGGGAGAATTACACTGAAGCATATCCTTCACAATGGTCCCCCTTTTTCTCCCTGCTCCGGCAACCCGGTTGGACCTTTACTAGTCCAGTAGGGTTGACGGGTTCAGAGCTTTTAGTCCGACTCAGGTATGCCACCGGGTCGTCGGATCACACGCCGGTCAGTCCCCAAGTCTTTGTGTGATCTGCAGAGTCACCGAGAGCGCAGATCCCGGCGGGGGCCACCCCAACCAATGAGAGCTCAGATCCCGGCGGGGGCCACCCCAACCAATGAGAGCTCAGATCCCGACAGGGGCCGCCCCAACCAATGAGAGCTCAGATCCCGGCAGGGGCCACCCCAACCAATGAGAGCTCAGTTCCCGGCAGGGGCCATCCCAACCAACGAGAGCACAGATCCCAGCGGGGGCCGCCCCAACCAATGAGAGCGCAGATCCAGGAGGGGGCCGCCCCAACCAATGAGAGCTCAGATCCCAGCAGGGGCCGCCCCAACCAATGAGAGCTCAGATCCCGGAGGGGGCCGCCCCAACCAATGAGAGCTCAGATCCCGGCAGGAGCCCCCCCAACCAATGAGAGCTCAGATCCCGACAGGGGCCGCCCCAACCAATGAGAGCTCAGATCCCGGCAGGAGCCCCCCCAACCAATGAGAGCTCAGATCCCGGCAGGGGCCGCCCCAACCAATGAGAGCTCAGATCCCGGCAGGGGCCGCCCCAAACCAATGAGAGCTTAGATCCCGGCGGGGGCCGCCCCAACCAATGAGAGCTCAGATCCCGAGTGCTCAGATCCCGGCGGGGGCCGCCCCAACCAATGAAAGCTCAGATCCCGGCAGGGGCCGCCCCAACCAATGAGAGCTCAGATCCCGGCAGGGGCCACCCCAACCAATGAGAGCTCAGATCCCGGTGGGGGCCGCCCCAACCAACGAGTGCTCAGATCCCGGCAGGGGCCGCCCCAACCAATGAAAGCGCAGATCCCGACAGGGGCCGCCCCAACCAATGAGAGCTCAGATCCCGGCGGGGGCCGCCCCAACCAGTGAGAGCTCAGATCCCGGAGGGGGCCGCCCCAACCAGTGAGAGCTCAGATCCCGGCGGGGGCCGCCCCAACCAGTGAGAGCTCAGATCCCGGAGGGGGCCGCCCCAACCAATGAGAGCTCAGATCCCGACAGGGGCCGCCCCAACCAATGAGAGCTCAGATCCCGGCAGGAGCCCCCCCAACCAATGAGAGCTCAGATCCCGGCAGGGGCCGCCCCAACCAATGAGAGCTCAGATCCCGGCAGGGGCCGCCCCAAACCAATGAGAGCTTAGATCCCGGCGGGGGCCGCCCCAACCAATGAGAGCTCAGATCCCGAGTGCTCAGATCCCGGCGGGGGCCGCCCCAACCAATGAAAGCTCAGATCCCGGCAGGGGCCGCCCCAACCAATGAGAGCTCAGATCCCGGCAGGGGCCACCCCAACCAATGAGAGCTCAGATCCCGGTGGGGGCCGCCCCAACCAACGAGTGCTCAGATCCCGGCAGGGGCCGCCCCAACCAATGAAAGCGCAGATCCCGACAGGGGCCGCCCCAACCAATGAGAGCTCAGATCCCGGCGGGGGCCGCCCCAACCAGTGAGAGCTCAGATCCCGGAGGGGGCCGCCCCAACCAGTGAGAGCTCAGATCCCGGCGGGGGCCGCCCCAACCAGTGAGAGCTCAGATCCCGGAGGGGGCCGCCCCAACCAATGAGAGCTCAGATCCCGGCGGGGGCCGCCCCAACCAGTGAGAGCTCAGATCCCGGAGGGGGCCGCCCCAACCAGTGAGAGCTCAGATCCCGGCGGGGGCCGCCCCAACCAGTGAGAGCTCAGATCCCGGCGGGGGCCGCCCCAACCAGTGAGAGCTCAGATCCCGGAGGGGGCCGCCCCAACCAGTGAGAGCTCAGATCCCGGAGGGGGCCGCCCCAACCAGTGAGAGCTCAGATCCCGGCAGGGGCTTTTCTTCAGCATTAGCTGGTATGAGATATCCCAGGATGCACTGGGGAACCAACAAGAGAATCGGAAAGAGAAGTATATACAGTGCAATGAAAAAGTATTCATACCCCTCTGTATACAGTGCAATGAAAAAGTATTCATACCCCTCTGTATACAGTGCAATGAAAAAGTATTCATACCCCTCTGTATACAGTGCAATGAAAAAGTATTCATACCCCTCTGTATACAGTGCAATGAAAAAGTATTCATACCCTCTGTATACAGTGCAATGAAAAAGTATTCATACCCCTCTGTATACAGTGCAATGAAAAAGTATTCATACCCCTCTGTATACAGTGCAATGAAAAAGTATTCATACCCCTTGAAATCCCCCACACTTTCTTATGTTACAAGCAGAAACGTAAATGTATTTTATTGGGATTTTATGTGAGAGACACAAAGTGTCACATGATTGTGAAGTGGAAGGAAAATGATACAAATAAATCTGTGAAAAGTGTGGGGGGAGGGGCATTTGTATGGCGCCCCCCGGAGTCAATACTTTGTATGGCGCCCCCCGGAGTCAATACTTTGTATGGCGCCCCCCGGAGTCAATACTTTGTAGAACCCCCTTTCTCTACAAGTCTTTTTGGGGGGGTCTCTACCAGCTTTGCACATCTAGAGAGGGACATTTCTCCTCCATTCTTCTTCTCTGTAAAATATCTCTGTCTCTGTCGGATTGGATGGAGAGCGTCTGTGATCAGCAATTTTCAAGTCTTGCCCACAGATTCTCAATGGGATTTAGGTCTGGACTGTGACTGGGCCATTCTAACACATGAATAGGCTTTGATCTCTTCCATTGTCGCTCTGGCTGTACTTTAGGGGCGTTGTCCTGCTGGAAGGTTAACCCCCCCCCCCCCCCGGTCTCAAGTCTTTTCTTCTAAGATTGTCCTGTATTTGTCTCCATCCATCTTCCCATCTGACCAGCTTCCCTGTCCCTGCTGAAGAAAAGCATCCCCACCACATGATGCTGCCACCACCATGTTTCACAGTGGAGATGGTGTGTTTAGGGGGATGGGCAGTTAGTTTTCCCCACACATAATGTTTTGCTTTTAGGCCAAACAGTTAATAGTTGTCCTGTGGACAGATTCTCCCCCCTGAGCTGTGCAGCTCCTCCAGAGTTACTATGGGCCTCTTGGCTGCTCCTCTGATGAATGCTCTCCTTGCCCGGCCCGGTCAGTTTAGGTGGACGGCCGTGTCTTGGTAGGTTTGCAGTTGTGCCATACTCTTTCCATTTTCCGATGATGGATTGAACAGAAGCTCCGTGAGATCTTCAAAGCTTGGGAGATTTTTTTTTATAACCGAACCCTGCTTTATACTTCTCCACAACTTTATCCCTGACCTGTCTGGTGTGTTCCTCGGCCTTCATGATGCTGTTTGTTCTCCAACAAACCTCTGAGGGCTTCACAGAACAGCTGGATTTATACTGAGATTAAATTATTACATTTCAAGTGGGAGGAAGTGTCCCATAATTGGTGTCAATGGGGGGGGGGGGGAATAGTGTCCCATAATTGGTGTCAATGGGGGGGGGGGGGAATAGTGTCCCGTCATTGGTGTCCATGGGGGGGAATAGTGTCCAGTCATTGGTGTCCATGGGGGGGAATAGTGTCCCATCATTGGTGTCCATGGGGGGGAATAGTGTCCCATCATTGGTATCAGTGGGAGGAATAGTGTTCCATCATTGGTGTCCATGGGGGGGGGGAATAGTGCCCCGTCATTGGTGTCCATGGGGGGGGAATAGTGTCCCGTCATTGGTGTCCATGGGGAGGAATAGTGTCCCATCATTGGTGTCAGTGGGAGGAATAGTGTCCCATCATTGGTGTCAGTGGGAGGAATAGTGTCCCATCATTGGTGTCAGTGGGGGGAATAGTGTCCCATCATTGGTGTCAGTGGGGGGAATAGTGTCCCATCATTGGTGTCAGTGGGGGGGGAATAGTGTCCCATCATTGGTGTCAGTGGGGGGGGAATAGTGTCCCATCATTGGTGTCAGTGGGGGGGGAATAGTGTCCCATCATTGGTGTCAGTGGAGGGGAATAGTGTCCCATCATTGGTGTCAGTGGAGGGGAATAGTGTCCCATCATTGGTGTCAGTGGGAGGAATAGTGTCCCATCATTGGTGTCAGTGGGAGGAATAGTGTCCCATCATTGGTGTCAGTGGGAGGAATAGTGTCCCATCATTGGTATCAGTGGGAGGAATAGTGTCCCATCATTGGTGTCAGTGGGAGGAATAGTGTCCCATCATTGGTGTCAGTGGGAGGAATAGTGTCCCATCATTGGTGTCAGTGGGAGGAATAGTGTCCCATCATTGGTATCAGTGGGAGGAATAGTGTCCCATCATTGGTATCAGTGGGAGGAATAGTGTCCCATCATTGGTGTCAGTGGGAGGAATAGTGTCCCATCATTGGTGTCAGTGGGAGGAATAGTGTCCCATCATTGGTATCAGTGGGAGGAATAGTGTCCCATCATTGGTGTCAGTGGGAGGAATAGTGCCCCATCATTGGTGTCAGTGGAGGGGAATAGTGCCTCATCATTGGTATCAGTGGGAGGAATAGTGTCCCATCATTATGAAGAGTTCCCTCCATCCCTGTGCTGAGTTCCCGGGTCTGTACACCCGCTGTGCCCATTATGAGGGGTTCCCACGATCCCTGTGCCCCATTATGATGGGGAATGGGATCAAGAAAAGGAGGGGGGGAATCCTCTCCACATTATTGATCTTTTCTCCTTCAGAGAACCACTTCTAATGAAGTCAGTGCCCATCAGCGCCTCCTCATCAGTGCCCATCAGTGCCTCCTCATCAGTGCCCATCAGCGCCTCCTCATCAGTGCCCATCAGCGCCTCCTCATCAGTGCCCATCAGTGCCTCCTCATCAGTGCCCATCAGCGCCTCCTCATCAGTGCCCATCAGCGCCTCCTATCATTGCAGCGCCTCCTCATCAGTGCCCATCAGCGCCTCCTATCATTGCAGCGCCTCCTCATCAGTGCCCACCAGCGCCTCCTATAATTGCAGCGCCTCCTCATCAGCGCCTCCTATAATTGCAGCGCCTCCTCATCAGTGCCTCCTATCATTGCAGCGCCTCCTCATCAGTGCCCATCAGGGCCTCCTATAATTGCAGCGCCTCCTCATCAGTGCCTCCTATCATTGCAGCGCCTCCTCATCAGTGCCCATCAGCGCCTCCTATCATTGCAGCGCCTCCTCATCAGTGCCCATCAGCGCCTCCTATCATTGCAGCGCCTCCTCATCAGTGCCTCCTATCATTGCAGCGCCTCCTCATCAGTGCCCATCAGCGCCTCCTCATCAGTGCCCATCAGCGCCTCCTCATCAGTGCCCATCAGTGCCTCCTCATCAGTGCCCATCAGCGCCTCCTCATCAGTGCCCATCAGCGCCTCCTATCATTGCAGCGCCTCCTCATCAGTGCCCATCAGCGCCTCCTATCATTGCAGCGCCTCCTCATCAGTGCCCACCAGCGCCTCCTATAATTGCAGCGCCTCCTCATCAGCGCCTCCTATAATTGCAGCGCCTCCTCATCAGTGCCCATCAGCGCCTCCTATAATTGCAGCGCCTCCTCATCAGCGCCTCCTATAATTGCAGCGCCTCCTCATCAGTGCCTCCTATCATTGCAGCGCCTCCTCATCAGTGCCCATCAGGGCCTCCTATAATTGCAGCGCCTCCTCATCAGTGCCTCCTATCATTGCAGCGCCTCCTCATCAGTGCCCATCAGCGCCTCCTATCATTGCAGCGCCTCCTCATCAGTGCCCATCAGCGCCTCCTATCATTGCAGCGCCTCCTCATCAGTGCCTCCTATCATCGCAGCGCCTCCTCATCAGTGCCCATCAGCGCCTCCTCATCAGTGCCCACTCATCAGTGCCCATCAGCGCCTCCTATCATTGCAGCGCCTCCTCATCAGTGCCCATCAGCGCCTCCTATCATTGCAGCGCCTCCTCATCAGCGCCTCCTATCATTGCAGCGCCTCCTCATCAGTGCCCATCAGTGCTTCCTATTATTGCAGCGCCTCCTATCATTGCAGCGCCTCCTATCATTGCAGTGCCTCCTATCATTGCAGCGCCTCCCATCATTGCAGCGCCTC